>NC_136957.1:20455606-20595606 GCF_032717465.1 Coenobita brevimanus | reverse complement strand
TGATTCACATCCATATATAAATGATGACATCAGAGCTGCCTCGAATACTCTTCTCTTCACAAAGAATGGAACATCATTATTCTTACTAATAAATGACACAAATTTAAGCACATGTGGCATCTTAGCATTAGCATGAGCTTTAATGGCTGATGACGTGGAACCATCACTGGTAAACGGTGACCCCAGATACACATACATATCACAGCGTTCCACCACTAACTCGTTCACGACCAAAGGTTCCGAATCCGCATCACTACCATGAATCACAAAAAACTTAATTTTAGACTGGTTAATTTTCATTCCGTACTCGTTACAATAATCTTGAAGTAAAGTTAATTTTAATGTCATATTTCGCCTATTGGTGGATAGAAGCACAGTATCATCCATAAGGACCAGGATATGCAACCACTGTAAAAAGCCATCATCCTCACAACCCTCCTTGATTAACCGTATAAGATCATCTACCAAGACAATAAAAAAGAGACATGAAGTGGGTGATCCCTGTCTAACACAAAGAGTTATTAAGACTAAGGCGGTACCGATCCAGCTCTCTGTCACACTATACATGGCCACCAAGGCACACAGCATCACTGATCCACATCCTAAACGGCGTAACACTCAAAATAACGTATGTCTTGGTACCCTGTCATAAGCTTGAGAGAAATCAATGAATGTTACGAACAGAGTTAACTTTTTTCTCCTAGCCATATCACACAACAGTCTTAATGAAATTATATGTTCCAGGCTTCGTCTCCTCTCCTGGGCTCCGGTCTGCTCCTTGTATGGTTTGAACCACTGCTTCAGTCTTGAACACAGGACCATGTCATATAATTTAGCGATAATGTTAATTATATTTATGCCTCTATAATTCTTAACATTTCTCCTATCACCTCTCTTAAAGATTGGTACTAATTTGGTTCTTGACCAAACCAGAGGGTAGGCACCTGAATAAAAGATAGTGTTAAACATTGTTGCTAGCAGAACATACCACTGACCAGGCAGGATCTTTAGAATGCCTGGAGATAAACCATCAGGTCCCGAAACCTTATCTGATTTTAACAATTTTGCCTGATGTTGGACTTCTAAAGGGGAAATTGGTTCATCCATTATCGGCATGGACACATCAGTAGTAAAGTCACAGTCAGCGAGCCGCAAACCGTCAGGGGGATTAAAAGTATTCTCAAAATATTCCTTGAACTCACCGTCGGATGGACAAATATCTGACTTACACGCAGGATCGTATTCCCCCTTCCAGTTTATAGCTTTCCATAACTGCAGATCATCTTTACCCTCAACAAGTCTTTCTCATCTGCCTAAAGTAGCTTTACCACCCTGTAGCTGTACCACCTGTGGCTCACGTCTACTGAACCTCGCACACTGGTACAATAAATCTCACATTACTGGAAGCATCATCGATATTATCAAATACGTCAGGAATATCGCTCAACTCTAGCCTAGTCAGAAATAATGTTTCATCAATATCAGCTAAATGAATAGGTTCAACTGTGGCTTTCTTTTGACCAGAACCATTATAAAGAACTGTGTGATCCCCTAGGTGGTGAGCTCGGCTACACAAGCTCTCTAAGTCTACGCCTGGTATTGACAAGGTTACAGCTATGGATGCGTGTTCTGAAGGGAATGAATCATTTTGAAACACCAAGAACTCACTCACCCCGCCCAACACCGAGGTGCTCACAACACAGGTGTCCAAATCTGATATCCATTCATCACCTTTCCTAAAAGTTTGCTTGCTTATAAAGTGCTTAAAAGGAGTCTTTAGATTATTGATTAACACCAACTTTGACTCTTTGCAAATACTCGATAGGATGAAGGCATTATCATTGGGTAACCGTACATCATCGGGTAAGACTGGATAGGAATATTTATCATGATCTGGTAACTCAACGTGGCTAGGCAATTCTCGAGCAAAGTTTCCAAATCTTGCGTTCATGTCTCCTATTATAACGCACTTCTGACACATTTCACTTGTCTTTAACTTCTCCTGAATTGATGCAAATGAGTCGTGAGAATAGTACGGTGAGTCAGATGAGGGTATATAACAAAATCCAAATAAACACTTTGGTGCATACCGAAACTGAATCCATATTTGTTCCTCCACACAGGTATCAATATTTACGATTGCATCAGATAAATGATTCTTTAATAATACCACTGTTCCCCCTCCCCCCGCTCAGATTAACCTCTTACATCACTTTTATATGACACATAACCAGGAAAGGAAACAGGTAATGACGTCTTAACCTCATTTAACTAATGATGTCATAATTTTTAAGCAAGACTTGCACAGGTTTTTTCTCCAGTTTTGTTCTAACACCGTTTACATTCCATGACAGAATCTTAAACGTATTTCGATGCTGTGATCTGCTCAAAAAGACTGTTGATTCCAGGCGTCGATCACAACTCCGTCCGTATAGAGCTTCCTCTCCCTCGTGTCCATGCATATCACAAAGCCAGCGTTCTCGGGTCCCTCCCTCTCAGCCTTCTCCGCGTCGTGCAGCCTCTTCCACTCTTTCCGGATCCTGGGATGGACGTCCTTCTTTATGAAGATCTTTTCATACCCCTTACCAGCCTGCTTAAGCTGTCTAGCATTCTCTAAAATCCTGTCCCTTGTTTCCTTACTGTCAACTGTTAGCAGGATGGCCCGCCGCCTGTTGTCTGCCCCTGTGGTTCCCAACCTTCGATGTGACTGAACGTCTTCACTGATTCCTACCTTAGACCAGATCTTGTTTAGTTTGTTTACCTCTGTTGTTGCTCCATCCAACACACACACACACACACACACACACACACACACACACACACACACACACACACACACATATACAAAAACACACACAGACACAGACACACACAGACACACACACAGACACACATAGACACACACACACACACACACACACACATACACACACACACACACACACACACACACACACACACACACACACACACACAATATATGGAATACAATATATGGAGAGGAGACAGAAATTTAAAAAAAGGAGGAGGAATTATAATATTAACTAAGAAAAATCTAAAAGTCAATGAAATAAAACTAGATATACCATCACAAGTAGAACTGATTGCAGTAGAGATCAACACATCTCAAGGTAAAGTAATTGTAGCCAATTTGTACATGCCACCCAGATCAAACACATGGGAAAGAGATGAATATGAGGACCTGGCAGAGAGTACAATTCAGAGTTTAAGGTCAGTACTACTTAAAATGGAAGAGAAATCAGAAAGAATTATACTAACTGGGGATTTCAATACAAATATAAATTGGAATACTCTAGATATAATTAGCCAAGAAAGCTGTTGGGACCAAAAGCTCCTAGATCTCGTACAAGAGTTCTTCCTAACGCAACATGTGAGGGAAACCACCAGAAAAAGAGGACTTGATGTACCTTCAGTGCTAGATCTAATATTTACTAGGCAAGAAAATGATATTGACAGTTTAATATATCACCCTCCACTCGGCAAAAGCGATCATGCAGTACTAAATCATAACTTCAGGATAGCATATGACATAGTAAACAGCAATGACAGTTACAAAAAGAGCCTAAACTATAAAAAGGGAAATTATCAAGACCTAAAGAAGTATTTCTTAGAAGTTGCTTGGGAAAATGAGCTTAGAGGACAAGATTTAAATGCTGTATATAAAAAATTCTGTGAATTTTATGAAATAGGAGTCCAGATGAACATCCCACAGCACAAAGAAGCAGATAAGAAAATACAGAAATGGTTCAATACAGAATGTAAAAAATCAAAAGAAAGAAGAGATTTGTTGTGGAATAGATACAGAAGACATAATAGTGAAAGGGCATATAATAATTACAAACAGGCAAGAAACGATTATACAAGAATAAGGAGGGAAGTCCAAAAACAGTTTGAGGAGGATATAATAAATAAAAGTAGTGATCAATCAAAGCTGTTTTACAGCTATATCAGAAGCAAAACCAAAGTAAAAGATATAATACAATCAATTACGGACGAGGGAATCACTTATACACAAGAGAATGATATTTGTGAAGCAGTAAATAAGAATTTCCAATTAGTTTTTACAGAAGAAAAAATTTTTGAGAGGGACTATGTGGAACATGCATGTCCACACATACTACCAGATATACAAATAGCAGAAAAAGTAATACAGGAAGAGTTAAGTAGATTAGACAGAGGAAAAGCAAGTGGTCCTGATGAAATTTCATGTTGGGTACTACGAGAATGTGCAAAGGAGTTAAGTAAACCATTATTTTTAATTTTCAAGAAATCCTTGAGTCAAGGTAAACTACCTGATATTTGGAAAAAAGCAAATACTGTCCCCTTATTCAAGAAAGGAAATAGACAAAATCCACTCAACTACCAACCAGTATCACTGATCAGTGTTGTAAGCAAGGTATTAGAAAAGCTTATAAGAAAAGCTTGGGTAAATCATCTAGAAGAACACAGTATGATAACAGAAAGACAGTTTGGTTTCAGAAAAGGAAAATCATGTGTTACTAATCTGTTGAGCTACTATGACAGAGTAACAAACACAATACAGGAAAGGGAGGGATGGGTGGACAGTATCTATTTAGATTTCAAGAAAGCTTTTGACACAGTACCATGCCAAAGACTTTTATGGAAACTGTACCATCAAGGAGGAATTCGAGGCAAACTGTTTTGTTGGATGCAAGACTTTCTCATAAAAAGAGAAATGAGAACAGTACTAAGAGGAAACTACTCATCATGGAAAGAAGTGACTAGTGGAGTACCACAGGGTTCAGTGCTGGCACCAATCATGTTTTTAGTGTATATAAATGATATAAACAGTAACACTGGAAATGAGAGCTATCTGAATATGTTTGCAGATGATGCAAAAATACAAAGGAGATTTACTAACACAGACTCTTGTAAAGAGCTACAAGAAAAATTAAATAAACTTCATGAATGGAGTAGTACATGGCAAATGGAATTCAATGTGGACAAGTGTCATGTAATCAAGTTTGGTAAAAGTGGAAAAAGACCTGATTGGGATTATAAGTTAGGAAATAAAACCCTATACACATCAGAAAGAGAGAAAGACCTAGGTGTGATTATCAATAACAGACTATCTCCGTCTGACCACATCAGCGAGAAGGTACGGAACATGTATACACTGCTTGCAAATATGAGAATAGCATTCACATACATAAATGAAGACATGCTAAGAAGGATAACAACATCATTCATTAGACCAACCCTGGAATATGCATCAGTAGTCTGGAGTCCTCATCTCAAAAAGTACATAGACAAGATTGAAAAAGTTCAAAGGGCCGCTACAAGATGGATACCAAGCTTAAGGGACCTAAGCTACGAAGAAAGACTAAATAAACTGAATCTACCAACACTACAGGAGAGAAGGAAAAGAGGTCACATAATGCTATATAAGTGCATATCAGGGAAGGAGAAAATAGACATAAATGATTACTTAACATATGGAGAAGCATCAGCAAGAGGACACTGCAAAAAACTGCATAAGAAGAGAGGTGATAAAGACGTAAGGAAATTTAGTTTCCCAAACAGAGCAATCGATCAATGAAATGCACTACCGAATGAAATAGTGTTTGCCAAAACAATTCACGAATTTAAGGATATGTACGAAAAATATAGTTTAAGACACGAGACAGTACGAGCTTGACTCATTCCTGTAAAGATACAATTAGGTAAGAATACAATTAGGTAAGAACACACACACACGCACACATACACACACACACACACACGCACACATACACACACACACACACACACACACACACACACACACACACACACACACACACACACACACACACACATCATCTATCATCATCATCATTATCATCATCATCTGCTGGTAATGACACGCAAGGAAGGACGGATGGAGAAACATAGGGAAAAGGAGGAAATCAATATACCAACGGAGTAAAACTTAAAGGAAAATTTAAAGACTGACAGGCGTGTGTGTGTGTGTGTGTGTGTGTGTGTGTGTGTATGAGAGAGAGAGAGAGAGAGAGAGAGAGAGAGAGAGAGAAAGATTAGAACAGGCATGAAAGTTTTTACCTTGTCTCCAGGGCCTACATCAATTGAAAGGAGGGAGAAGCGAGAATAAAACAAAAGGAGAGAGGTAACCTAGAAGTTTGAAGACAAGAAGAAAAGAAATGAAACTAACGACTGAGAAGAGAAAATAAAAGAACTTCGGAAAAATAGTAAGAAGGAGAGAAAAAAGGACAGGAGACGCGAGAAAAAGAGAGGGAGGAATGCGGACGAAATGAGTGATAAGGAATGGTATTAAGATGAGCATCGAGACAGCGAAGAAAGACCGAAGGGAAAAAGTGACAGAGAATTGAAGGACTATCATCCATAAGGCAAGGAGGATAATAAAGAGGGAGGAATGGTAACGATGAAGGGGGGGGGGACGGACAAAGAATAGGAAGGAGGGGGGGTAGGAGAAGTGAAATGAGGGAACGACGCGTTGAGGAATGAGGAGAAAAGGGAAGGCAGGAAGAAACAGAAAGGTGAAAGAGTATGCGGAATATGGAAGGGGGAGGGATAAAATAGAAAAAAAAAGGAGGGAGACAGAGACTGGGAACTAACGAAAGGATGAGAAGAATGGAGGGAGGAATTAGAGGATTAAATGGAGAGTGGACGGAATAGGGAAAAGAATGAAGGCGGCGAAGGGAAGAAGAAAAGGAGTGAGTGCAGAAAATGGAAAAAAACAAAAAGTGGAAAAGAAAGGAAGGGAGAATGGGGAGGAAAGAAAAACAAAATCAGATGAAGGAATGAACGTAAAAGGGAAAGATAAGAAGTATGGAAGAGAGGAGCAGGGGGAACGGAGAAAGAAAAGAAGAAGGAAGAGGTAAAGAGGAGAATGACTAAGTCAACGACAAGAAGCAGGGGATGGAAGATAGAGAAATAAGGAAGGGAAGAAAAGATTTGAAAGATAAGAAAACGATAGACATAAGAGGGTTAGGTCGGAAGGATGGTGATGCGAATAGAGAGAAATAAAGAGACTGGGCAGAGAGACAGTTTGGGGAATGATGGATTAAAGAGAAAAAGGAAGGGAGATAAATAACTTGAGAACATAAAAACAATACAGCAGAGGAATGAGGAGATGAGTGGGTTGGACGAATGAAGGATGGAGAAAGAAAGAGAGGAAGGGGAAGAAATATGTAAAGAGAAATGATATTGAAGGGAAAAAGAGAAAGAAAAGAGAATGAAGATGGGAGGAGGAGATAAATATTTTATAAACTGAAGGGAAACCAGTAGTGGTATAAACTAAAGCGTAATGGATAGGTTGGGAGGCCGGTGGTAGGCAGTAAGATAGGCAGAGAAGTGAATAACTATCTGGTGAGTGAATACGTAAGTATTAAGGACGGGAGAAAACCAAGCGATAGGTATGTATGAAGGGAGGTAGGAAGGTAGATAGGTAAGTGGGTGGGTCGGTGGGTAAGCAGCAGGGGAATTAAGTAGATCAATAGTCAAAGACAAACAGACTAACAAACACAGACATGTAGACATAAAAAGTTAGGTAAACAGGAAACCTGCATTCAAGGTAAGATTTTCTATCTATCCATTGCAAGACGCCTTAAGGGGGTATCACACGGTACCTCGTATCAGGAATGGCCGAGGCAGATTTAAGTGGAACAAAACTTGGACGCTATCACACACGTTCCTCGTATCCTCGGCAGACATGTTTCTCACACTGTTGCCAGAGCCCCGTCTCGCGACAATGGAAAGTGATCGCTGTCTATAAGGGAGAATTCAGCTGACCTAGTCCAGGAAATTTGTGATGAAGCCATGGTTGTCTACTGATTAAGCAGTACGTTGTTGTTGTGATGTTTTCAGGTGGCGACTGGTAGCAGTACGTCTGGTAGCAGTACGTCTGGCTGCAGTAGAGTCATCAGTTGTAAACACGTGATTATTTTATCGACATCACATTTCCTCGGTATAGGAAATATTAACTCTTTAAAAGGGTTTCAAAACGATTGATATTTATTCAAAAATATTAATAAGTATTCATTGTTAGGCTAAATGTTCATTGTCGTAGTACGATATATTCTCTGTCGAGTCGCCTGGGATTTGGTCACACTGTTTTGCCCGTCGTTTCCTCGGCAGGAATCCATCCAGATGAATTCCAATTGCCCGTGGTATCGTCTTTTTTTTTTTTTTTTTTTTTTTTGAAATATTCTCCCCACAGCATGGTGGGGAACGGGCAAACAAAAGAGCCCGTCAGGGAGAAATGCGGAAATGGCTCCAATAAAGGAGCAAAGCAGGGACGAAGACTGGCAGACAGGGCAAGGGCGGCAGAGGAAGGGAACGAGGCGATGGTGGAAGCAACCCGATGATCGAGGAGGTGAGGGGGAGTGAGTGATAGACAGCACGGCGCCGATGGAGAGGGCGCCGGCATGCTCAGGTAGAAACCCCCAAACGACTTGGTGGTGGTTCGCAGCCGGCTGCTCCGATGTTAACAGAGGGCAGAGAGGGATGAGAGCGTGATAGGCAATACGGCGCCGATGGTAAGGACGCCGAAGCTCAGGTCGAAGTCCCGAACTCTGCCCTCAACCCCCATCTGACTCGCTCCAGCTCTCCACAGCAGCAGGTGGAAGCGTGGAGGGTAGGCCCGGTCCTGGTGGTCAAAAGGGCACAACCCCGGTCCTGGTGGTGACGGAGAGAGGGTCGTCGGCCGGGTATAAAGGGCGGAGGAGCCTCGATCTCCTGATGGACTGACCAGGGCACTCCCTATGATGGAAGGACAGGCCCGTCCCTCGGCTGGTGCGGCTGCTGTGGAGAGCTGGTCCCGCCGGGAACAGCGGTGGAGGTGTTGCCTCGGCGAGAGATGGACTGCGAGTGGGTATCGTCTGCAATTTTACCACGGTACCGTTCCGATTTACCATCGTATCCTCGGCAAACCTCGTATGAAGTGCCGTGTAATAGCCCCTTTAATCTCGTAAGGGGTGGCCACAAACAAATCGCCTCCTGTCCAACGCCATTTCACTGCTCTGCTCCCAGCTCACACCCCTCTCTCTTATATACTTCTCCACTCCATCCCTCCATCTCATCCTTGGCCTCCCCCTCCCTCCCCCCCTCCATCTCACTCACATTCACTCTCCTCGTCAGTCTCACACTGTCCATCCTCTCCACAGGGCCACACCATCGTACTGTGTTTCTCCTAAAGCTTCCTATTACATCCATATCCACACCACAACGCTTCTTCACTTCCTAATTTGTCAGTCTGTCTCTCCACGTGACTCCACATGCTCCTCTCAAATAACTCATTTCCACTGCTCTCACTCTTGACTTCTGTCCCTCCAACAAGGTCCAAGCTTCACTTCCATTTGTTAGAGTTGGTATCACAATACTGTCTTGTGGTAACTTTTTCACTTCCATGCTCACTTCCTTGTTTCTTATCACTGCTTTCAAGGAACCAGCAACCTTTCTTCCCTGCTGTACCCTTTCAAGCACTTCACCCTCCAAACTTACATCCTTACTCATCACGCTACCCAAGTACTTAAACGTACTCACATTTTCCATTTCCTCACCATCCAAGGTAAGACGAAGGAGGAAAAAGAATGGGGAAAAAACCAAATGCGATGCGTTAGGAGAGAATGTGTGTGTGTGTGTGTGTGTGTGTGTGTGTGTGTGATATAAGTCGGCCGAAGTAGACAATACTCGTAGAGAGAGAGAGAGAGAGAGAGAGGGAAACTAGCACCTGCTCCCCTTTGTAGCAACACCTAATTCGATTAAGAAAACAAGGGTAAGAAGAATCAGTATTACATCCAGAGGAGGACGTGGAGGACACACTCACACACACACACACACACACACACACACACACACACACACACACACACACACACACACACACACACCACAAACACACAAAGAAAGACACACACACATGCTTGGAACTTTCGTAGTGTCGAGATATAAAAGCACACCAAAATACTTAAACGAATACATAATATGTAAGTCCACATGATCTCGCTTACGCACAAACCACTTACAAAAACATATGATTCTCTCTCTCTCTCTCTCTCTAACGCACACACACACACACACACAAAACACACACACACACACACACACACACACACACACACACACACACACACGCGCGCGCGCGTCACAGGTGCAACAAAACATAAAAAGGACAATAAAAAACACTCATTTTCATTACCGTCGTGATTCTGTGGGTGTGTGTAAACCAGTGTGGAAATGTGACTTTGTATCAAGCGTGAAAACTGTGAAAGTGTATGAAACTGTCAAGCCCTGTGTAGATGAAGGAAAAGTGTGAAAAAATGTAAGACAATATGAAAACCATTAAGAGAAAGAAAAAGTAAGTGTGAACATATAAGAACACAGGAAAGGGTTCCGGGAATGGGTGAATGTGAAAGAAAAATATATATATATATATATATATATATATATATATATATATATATATATATATATATATATATATAATGAGCATCAGTATTGAGAATAACTAAAGAAAAAGTGAAAGGTATGAGATTGTGGATCTTTGAATGTATGATAAACTGCAAATTGTGTTAAAATATAACTGTGTAATCATGTGACCAATTAACAGTGAGTGTGAACTGTGCATAAATAAAAACAATAAACTTGAACTGAGACTAAACGAATATCAGAAAAATGAAGAGCGAATAATTGAAATGTATAAGTGTTACAGGTGAATATGTGGAAAATATAAACTTGAAGGAGGGATTAATTGAAAGTTTAAGCTTTAATTGTAAATAAAGGGAAAGTATAATCCTGAAGTATGAATAAATGGAAAGTATAAGCGTGACCTGTGAATTCGTGGAATGTATTCAGACTTCCTACTTTAGAAAACTGAAGCAGGAAGTGTGAATTTGTGGAATTTATAAGCCTGACGTGTGAATAAGTGGAAAACATTAGTGAAAAGTGGAAGGGTGACGTGGGAATAAATGGTAAGATAAAACATGAATCGTAAACAAGTGGAGAGAGGAAGAATGAAGTAGGAATCAAATCATCTGCATCTATGAATGGATGAGTGAGATACGTGTTGATGTGTTAAGTTTGAAAAAAATCTACGCCAGGACGTAAAATCCACTTAGTACACAGAAGCCTTTGTTTACTTTAATCCTGCTACTAACCTCAACGTGAAAGAGATCCCTCGTACTGAAGGAGTTAATGAAGGCTAAATATAACCCTTCCGGATCGAAAAATCTCTCCAAAGTTGAATAAATTGTCTGATGGCAACATGAAAGTCATTGTAGTGAAATGACTACAAATTTAACGAGAAGGAGCACTCATAGCGTACAACATCCGTGACCATGAATTGGTCTATAAGGAGGAACATTGACTTTGCCTTGTTTGACCCTTCACCAACTTCATTCAAAATCTTGATACGTCAGCTTTGCTTAGCCCTAAACTCTTCGAGAAAACTTGCTGCAGACTGGATCAGAATTGTTTGAGTCATTCATGCCCTCTGACCCTGACCTTTGACCTTTCCCTGTGACCTTGAATTTTACTAATTGTGTTCAAAATCGAATCCCTTTCTTTTTGCCTTACCCTGAACCTTGACCATTTTCTGCATGTTTCCAAAATTGAATTCCTTCACTCTTATCATACTTCCGCAACTTCCACGAAGTCTTATTTGAATCGGATAAAGACTGTTTTTAGCTGACCTTGCTAAGTCAAAATATGACCTAACTCTGTAACCGTGAAGTCTGACTTATAGTTCTCAAAAAGTTTGCCTCTTGCCTTTCCTTCAGTCATTCTACCTGATTTGGTTATAATTGGATAAAAACTGAGTTATTCTGTTTATATATATATATATATATATATATATATATATATATATATATATATATATATATATATATATATACTGTATATATATATATATATATATATATATATATATATATATATATATATATATATATATATATATTTGAAGCCTCTGTGGTACAGTGGTAAAGTGTACGTTTTCGTACGTGGGAACACCAGGGTTCGCACCCCACAAGGGTAAGAAACTTTGGGAGTGTTTTCCCGGCCACGTACTGCTTTGGCGAACATAAGGGGTGCTGTGGTTTAACCAGCGTCGCATACTAATAAAGCATGCCTGCACTCAGTCGCCTTGTGCGGGCCGACTACGCTTGGTTCACAGACTACACACACATCAAAAGTCACTCCAACACTACAATGACACTCACAAGCACTTCTCACCCTGCATACAGTACAGTCTCTACCAGACAGTCTAAGCCACTTCACAGAGATACATAGGCTGTATCATCCCCACTTCGTCAGGATAGGCTGGTTCTACAGTGGACACTCAAACAGCCGATGATTATATATATATTGTTACGGAACAGAGAAAGATAATGTACACTTTAAGTGAGAATACTAAAAATCACTACTGTCCCGTAAAGTTCCAGGTTCAAAACAAAAGAGTTAGGTAAAATTACAAGTTAAAGTTTAATGCTCAAACTAACAACAAAACATTCAGGACTCATAAGGATAATGTAATGGCAAAAAACAGGTTAAATATATGGTTAACTGCAATAGCCTCTATTAACATGAAATTAGCAAGAGTAAATTTACCTAAGTCAGCCCTGATAAAATGAAATTACACTGGGTAATGCTCAGTTAATGCAAGATAAATTATTACAGATACAAAATAGTATTAAAACTGGCTGACAAAATGAATCCTACATAAATTACAAAAACTTATAGGCCTAAGAATTAACCTTACGCTACACAGTACAAGAAAAAATGCAATAACAGTTATACTCAAATTACACAGCTGCTAGATGGTTGGAGACATCCTGAGAAACTCACAATAATAATAACTGTACAGGGGAGGACAGAGATGCGAACAAAATGAGGAGTAGATCTAAGTGGCAATGATGCAGAGACTGAGCTCATTATATAGGGGGCAGCAGAGCTTGATACAACTTGTAAGAAGGACGCGCAAATAAAGCCATGGGGACAAAGAGTTGACAATCCCGCTTTGAACAACAGAAAGGACGACTTACTCTACTATAACGGTAGAAGGGGGGAACTGAGGCAGAACACGCTCGTGATCAAACATGCAGCATACTGTGCGTTAAAATTACACAAAGGATGATGAAATCATAGGCTATGTAACACCTCCCCACAAAGAAAAACGAAATTTACAAAGGAAATTTCTTATTACTCTAAAACAATCTGTATATGGAATTACAGAACATGCAAAAGTCTTTCCTAGTGTTACAAAACATGAGATCTCCCTAGCACGTTCAGTCATAGGTACTTGCCAGTATCCCTTTAACAAATCAAACTTACTTATGTACCTAGCCTTTCCGATCTTGTCTATGCAATCTTCCACGCGAGGGAGAGGGTAAGTGTTTGTTTTGGTTATCTGATTAACACGTCTGTAGTCAATGCAAAGCCTCTGTGACCCACCTGGCTTAGGGACTAGAGTGACAGGAGAACTCCACTCACTCTGACAGGGCTCAATCATCTTGTGGTCCAACAGGTAGCCAAGCTCCTTCTCGATGAGAGGAACTTTCACTGGGTTCACACGGTAAGGAGGCAGTTTAATTGGCTTTGCGTCTCCAACATCGACATCATGCATCAACACAGTGGTTCTTCCTGGAGTGGCACGGAACACTTGCGGGTACTCCTGCAGTAATGCTGAAAACTCTTGCCTTTCCTCGGGAGGTAGATGAGAAAGCTTAGTCTGGAGATCATTCATGATATCAGGATTCTTCCCCAAACTATTACTCAGGCTCATACTGCATGGGAGAGCTTCACTTGCAGACTCGGGTGGAACAGCTACAGTGCAGACTGGATTATTTTCGTCCCGCCTGTGATACAACTTTAGCATGTTGATGTGACAAAGTTGCTTGTTCTTTCTACGATCTGGTGTGGCGATGACATAGTTGACATCACTGAGTTTCTTCTCCACAAAATAAGGACCACTAAACTTGGCTTGAAGAGGTTGCCCATGCACTGGTAGCAGAATCAAAACCTGATCTCCTGGCTGAAAGTGGCGTAACCTGGACTTCTTATCATACCAAGTCTTCATCTTCTCCTGAGCAGCTCCTAAATTCTCTCTCGCCAGCTGTAAAGCAGTGGACAGCCGTTCTTTGAACTTCATCACATACTCCAGCAGGTTGACGTCATCTTCCTCCGACAGCCAGCATTCCTTGAGTAGCTTAAGGGGTCCTCTTACTTCATGGCCAAACAGTAGTTCAAAAGGTGAGAAGCCCAGTGATTCATTTGGAGATTCTCTTGCGACAAATACAACAAATGGAAGACCTTTATCCCAGTCTTTCTGATGTTCCAAACAGTATTTCTTGAGCATCAATTTGAGTGTTTCATGATATCTCTCCAACGCTCCTTGAGTCTGAGGATGGTAAGCTGAAGACGTGATCTGGGTGATGCCCAACTCTTTCAGAGACTGCTTGAAAACATTTGACATGAAATTACTTCCCCATTCTGACTGTACCTCCTTGGGCAGACCAAACTTTGTGAAGAACCCCAGCATTTCCTTAACCACGTTCTTTGCTGAGATATTTCTAAGTGGAATGGCTTCAGGATAACGAGTAGCCATATCAATCAGGGTCAACACATAAGAAAATCTTGAAGAAGTCTTAGGAAGAGGGCCCACAATATCCACCAACACACGGGTGAAAGGAGCCTCAAAAGGAGGAATGGGAACTAGAGGTGCAACCTTTTCGGTCTGATTACACTTCCTCACAACTTGACAGGTGTGACAAGACTTACAATACCAGGAAACATCCCTGAAGATACCTGGCCAGTAGAAGTGTTTCAAAATGCGTGCCACAGTCTTCCTCACTCCAAGGTGTCCTGCCAAACTGGAATCATGAGCCACTCTAATGATATCCTGCCTACAAACACGAGGGATGGCAACTTGATGTACAACCTCCCATTCACAGTCGGCTGATGCTGTTGGGGGTCTCCACTTCCTCATAAGTACTCCTGACTTTATATAATAACAAGTAGAAGCACCAGCTGACTCTTCCTCACTGCAAGCAGAGTTAGCTAGACCTTTCAACTCAGGGTCAGCAACCTGCAACTCAACCAACTCTTGACGAGACAAATTATGAACACTACGGGGTACTGCCTCATCTGGTGAGTGGTCCAAATTACCAAGAAAAGTGTCAGCTAGGATAACATCATCATCATCTTTATCCTCTAAGTCACCAGTAACTTTAGACTTAGCCCTAGTGACAGCACATGCAGGGAACACATCAGGGACACCACAATCCTGGGACGCAGCCACTGGCTCACTAGACAACTGAGGAGCTGGACACACTTGACTTCCACCAATATCATTTCCAAGTAAGAAAGTTACACCTAACATTGGGAATGTCTCAACCAACCCAACCATAACGGAACCATTAACAAAACCAGACTCTAAATTCACTCTGCACAGAGGGACAGAGAAGTAATTATTCCCTACATCTTGTAAGATTACAGTTTCATCAGAGGAATTAACATTAGAGCCTAGAACACTGGTCAGCATAAGGGATTGGCAAGCACCTGTATCACGATATATTTTAACTGATTTCCTGTCATTACTGTCCAGAGGACTGACAAAACCATCAGACAGGAAATTAGCACATGAACTCTTGAGAGTGTCACCCACGTTACTGCTCAAAAGAGGAGCTCCATCATGAGAATTTAAGTTACCCCTCAAAGCAGGTTCAGTTAACTCAGTTAAAGAATTCTGGGAACTCTCAAGAGTGGACACTAGACCAATTGACTGAATATTTAAAGACTCCTTTTTGTTCACATCACGCTGTCTCCTGAAACATCTCTCCGTAGTATGACCAAGCTTACTACAATAAGTACATTTACTTTTCTGAAATCTAGAGGTGAAGCTGGTGTTTACTTCCTGAGAAACATCATCTTTATTCTCTTTCCTGTTACCTGTACTCTGAGTAGAGGCAACGTACTTACTCTCAGCTTTCCCTTTTTCTTTAGAATATCTCTTGTGAGTGAGAACATATTCATCAGCTAAAACTGCAGCATCAGACAAATTATCTATCCTTTTCTCATCAAGATATAGGCTTACATCTTTATAAATACACCTCTTGAAGTCCTCTAGCAAAATCATCTGCTTAAATTTACCAAAATCAGAATCCACATTCTTAGAATTTAACCACTGCTCTAACAGATCTTCTTTGATTTTTGCATACTCAACATGGGATTGCTTATCTTGCTTGTAAGTTGTCCTAAATTTTACTCTATAGGCTTCAGGAACAAGCTCATAGGCCTTAAGAATCAAGCTCTTAACTACATCATAATTATCAGATTGATCCTGAGGCAAAGATGCATAAGTTACTTGAGCTTTACCGGTGAGAACAGTTTGAAGGAGTACTGGCCAATACTCCTTGGGCCAACTAAAACCTGTAGCTACCCTCTCAAACAACTGAAAATACTTTGTTAAATCAGATTCATTAAAAGGAGGGACAAGTTTAACATTTTTAGCCACATCAAAATCATCAGAGCTAGATGATCCAGTTCCACCTTGTTTCATGCGATCCTCATGGTCTGTCTGAATCCTGGCAAGTTCAATTTGTGCCTGAGCCTGTACCTGTGCCTCTTGAATACGAGCATTTGCCTCCTAACACGAGCCTCCTGCAGGGCTAGCTGTAACTTAGCTAATTCAATCTGCGTTTGCTCATTTGGAGGAGTTACATTTAACAAGCTTTCATTAATCATATCAACAATTTGATCTTTAGAATGATGAGAGCGAACAGCAATTCCCAATTGTTGAGCAACAAGCTTAAGTTCATTCTTTGTTCTGTTTTCTACATCACACACTGTTTGCACATTTGACAAAAAATCTTTGGCTTCATCAAGTGTAGAAATAGTAGACATCATGAATAAATCACAGTCACAAAATATCAAGCAATATCCTTATGATAATATCCTGAATATCCTGATAAGAGGTCGCCAAATTTATGTTACGGAACAGAGAAAGATAATGTACACTTTAAGTGAGAATACTAAAAATCACTACTGTCCCGTAAAGTTCCAGGTTCAAAACAAAAGAGTTAGGTAAAATTACAAGTTAAAGTTTAATGCTCAAACTAACAACAAAACATTCAGGACTCATAAGGATAATGTAATGGCAAAAAACAGGTTAAATATATGGTTAACTGCAATAGCCTCTATTAACATGAAATTAGCAAGAGTAAATTTACCTAAGTCAGCCTGATAAAATGAAATTACACTGGGTAATGCTCAGTTAATGCAAGATAAATTATTACAGATACAAAATAGTATTAAAACTGGCTGACAAACTGAATCCTACATAAATTACAAAAACTTATAGGCCTAAGAATTAACCTTACGCTACACAGTACAAGAAAAAATGCAATAACAGTTATACTCAAATTACACAGCTGCTAGATGGTTGGAGACTTCCTGAGAAACTCACAATAATAATAATTGTACAGGGGAGGACAGAGATGCGAACAAAATGAGGAGTAGATCTAAGTGGCAATGATGCAGAGACTGAGCTCATTATATAGGGGCCAGCAGAGCTTGATACAACTTGTAAGAAGGACGTGCAAATGAAGCTATGGGGACAAAGAGTTGACAATCCCGCTTTGAACAACAGAAAGGACGACTTTACTATAACGGTAGAAGGTGGGAACTGGGGCAGAACACGCTCGTGATCAAACATGCAGCATACTGTGCGTTAAAATTACACAAAGGATGATGAAATCATAGGCTATGTAACAATATATATATATATATATATATATATATATATATATATATATATATATATATATATATATATATATATATATTTGTGTGTGTGTGTGTGTGTGTGTTGGGAGAGTTGAATGATTCTTTGATCACAAAGGAGGAAGTGGAGAAGGCAGTAAAGGAGATGAAAACAGGGAAACTTGCAGGTATGGATGGGTGTGCTGTGGAATGCCTGAAGGGTGGTGGAGTGATTATTGTTGACTGGTTAGTAAGACTGTTGAATGTGTGCTTCGTGATAGGTATGGTGCCAATTGACTGGGCGTGGTCCCGTTGTATAAAGGCAAGGGTGATAAGTATGAATGTACTAGCTTTAGGCGTATAAGTCTGTTATGCGTTGTAGGTAAGGTGTATGGTAGAGTGTTAATTATGAGAGTTAGAGAGGGTACAGAAGGAGTACTTGGTGATGAGCAGTGTGGCTTTATGAGAGGGAAGGGATGCATGGATCAGGTGTTCGCTGTGAGACAAGTGTGTGAAAAGTATTTAGCGAAAGGAAAGGATGTGTTTTGGGCATTCATGGTTTTAGAGAAAGAGTATAATAGCATTGATAGGGAGGCTTTGTGGACTGTTTTAAAATTGTATGGACTTGAAGGTAGGTTACTAAAAGGGGTGAAAAGTTTTTATGTAAATAGTAGAGCGTGTGTAAGAGTGGAAAATGCTGTGAGTGATTGGTTTCCCGTGAGAGTGGGGCTGTTACAGGGATTCATGATGTCGCTGTGGTTGTTTAATATTTATATGGATGGTGTTGTAAGGGAGGTGAATGCAAGAGTTTTAGGTGGAGGTCTGAGTCTGGTGAATGTTGATGGTGGAGAGTGGAATCTGATGCAGCTGCTGTTTGCAGATGATACTGCACTGGTGGCTGATTCAGAAGAGAGATTGAGACAGTTGGTAGAGGAATTTGGAAGAGTGTGTGATAGGAGGAAATTGAAAGTAAATGAGAATAGGAGTAAAGTGATGAAGTGTACGAGGTTGGTAGATGGTAGGAGGATGAATATAGTTTTGAATGGTGAGTTGCTTGAGGAGATAGAGTGTTTTAAATATTTAGGGTCACATGTTGCTGTGGATGGAAGAATAAATGCGGAAGTGAAGTTTAGAATGAATGAAGTAGGTAAGATGCTGGGAGGAATGAAAAAAGTGTTTAGATGTCGTTCGCTTAGAATGGATGTAAAGAGAAAGCTGTATGAGGGTGTTGTGATACAGACTGCATTATATGGGGCTGAAACATGGAATATGGGCGTAGCAGAGAGGAAAGTTTGAATGTAATAGAGATGAGGTGTCTGAGGAGTATGTGTGGAGTGATGCATATGGATCGCATGCGAAATGATGAAGTGCGAAGGAGAACTGGAGTTGTTCGGGAGATGGCTGGTAGAGTTGAGCAGAGGGTGTTGCGATGGTTTGGGCATATGGAGAGAATGGATAATGAGCGATTGGTGAAAAAGATAACTAGATCTGATGTGAGAGGTGTAAGGCTGAGAGGGAGACCACGAATAGGATGGATGGACAGTATGAAGAGAGTGCTGCATGCGAAAGGGATGTCTGTTGAGCAAGGAAGAGTGGCTGTGCATGCCAGAAATAAATGGAGATGCATCCCTGAGGGGATATTCTCCCGCATTTGGTCTGATCAGCTAGTCAGGTCAGGTGCGGGTAAGGGGATGGGTCTATTATGATATGGCAGGGGTAAACCAGCTCTATTGTCGGGCCTTGCTGCGGATGTCACTGACCACACTGTGCAGTTGACCATTGAGCGGTGTGGTGCGGTGAGGATCTGTCCCTTCTCCGCTCTGGAGCTAATATGCGAATGAATGTGTTTGAATGAATGAGTAAATGCGGAGTGTGTCGTCCTGTCTCGGCTACCTCCCTTTCCTTGGGGGAAGCAGCCTAGGTATATAGGTATATATAGAGAGAGATATACACGCATACAATCTGCAGTGTTTCGCGTGAGAAACAGCGACACGCTTTAAGAAGGAGACACGTGTACAGATTTATGTATCATATTTGAAAACTTGTATTCATCAGTAAAAAATAATATCAGTTAAGTTTAGAGAGAGAGAGAGAGAGAGCGGTCGTTGCAATGGGAAAAATTCTATGATCGTGCATGCCGGCATTGCCTGGGACAGTGGGAAGTCACTCTCTGTGTGGCAGAAAAAAACCTGGTTCCCATATTATCCATTAAACCTATTATCATCCTTGGGCCCGTTTCGTCATGGACGTATCCCCCTTGGACCTGTTCCTACCTTGGACCTAGTTTTCTACTGCCCACATATTCATCAATCCTTCCCGTCTACCCTGTTCAGCCACCCACTCACCTGCCCTATCCATCCAGTCACCCACCTTCCAACCCACCCTGCCAACCCACTCACCCACACTCACCTACGCATCCTGCCACCCACGCACACACCCATGCTGCCAAACCATTTACACCCAATACTGACCAACCAGCCCCCATTCCCTCTTTTCTATCCCGTCCTAATCTTTTCCATCCTCTCCCTCAATTATCTTCTTGATTCTTCTTCTTCCGTCTGTATCGTCTACTTTTCTCACAGTTATCCGTTTTCTCTTACCCTTTCTGTTCTTCTGCCCTCCTTCACTTTCTTCTTCACTCCTTTCCTCTTTGTACAGTCCTTTCCTCCCTTTTCATTTCATTTCTTCTTTTCATTTCCTCTCTTATTCCCTCTTTCTCTATTCCTCTCCTTCTTTCCATCCCCTCCCTCTCTCTCCCCCATATATCCCTCGGACTCTCTTTAATTTCCTGTTCCACAAGTCCTTTAAACTTATACCTCAACTGTTGGTGACTCCATCGTACTAGTAGGCTCATAATCATCATCATCATCAGCAGCAGCTGCAGCAGCAGTAACAACAACAGCAGCAGCATGATCATCACATCATCATTACCACCACCATCGTCATTATGGTCAGCAGCATCACCACCATCACAGTGATGATGATGATCATCATCATCATCCAGCTATTATAAACGAAATAGGTAGGATCCTGAAGAGAAAGAGAGAGAGAGAGAGAGAGAGAGAGAGAGAGAGAGAGAGAGAGAGAGAGAGAGAAGGTATATGAACTATCACCATCAAATTGATGCTACTGTGCATTATAGCAAAATAAAGAAGTGTGATAGAGACTGAAGAAAAGAAAAGTGTGACTAGGTATACCAGTCATTAACTTCTAACAATTCATATGTTTCAGGGAATTACCTTGGAATTAGTTCCCATTACTAATTCGGGAAATCACTAATAAACTCTGGTAGCCAAACTTCTCAGCCCCCATTATAAGACAGGGCAAGGGCTGGAACTGACAGTTAATCAGACTTCCTGCCTCTACATACAATCTTTCTTCCATCTCCCGAAGTCCAAAAACTCTGCCCCTACTGCAGGCTCGACAAGTGAGAATGGCTGTTCACATCAGCCCTTCCAACAATGAACTAACTCACGTCATACAAAGCTGCCCTTTGAGATAAACAGAGTCCTCTGGTCCACCCTCATCACCAGAACTATTGACCATCATGTTACCACCTTGAGTCAACTGGTTACTCAACCAGGTACATCGACAACCAGTTTAAGCAAGACTAGGGAAAAAAACAGTAGAAAAAAGAATGCCAATGGACATCAAGTATCTGTAGCAGCACTTTCCTTTCTCAGGAAATGCTAGCTCATTAAACTATCACTTGTTGCTTAACTAAGTTGTATGATGACCCGTACAATGAGAGAAGCTGTAAAGTACTTGCTTCTTTCCCTCTGAAGGACTGGAGGCCCTGACCGAGAATGCTATTGTATGAGGAATCACAGACTGGCCGCCTCATCCCTGTACAGTATAGCATCTGGCCTGAAGACACGCTGTGACTTCCCTACTTTGGCAGATACCGCAGAACAAGTTGCAGTTGCTTCCATCAGACTGTGTCACGAGGCACTGTGTGTCTTGCAGCCTTACCCCGATTATTACCACGTTCTTAGGGGCTGGTCAAAGGGCTTGTTCAAGAGAGAATGCTGACCACATTGTTTCGAAATACCCTTGTATCGTTTGGTGGTTAAGTTACAGAAGTAATTGGTTACTTGGTCTTCTTAAGCACAACAACAATTCTGTAAAATTACTCATAATACTCCCACCACTGAAAAAGTGCCACACCCACACATTCATAAGTGCAACCTGTGTAGTGCAACCATATACACTCCTAAGCACCTCCTGTGCTTCCAGTCTACATACTATGGCTCCTGAAACTGCTACTAAGCACATCCTACATCCTCTCATCTTTGTCATTCGCACACTGCAAGGCACCACCTGTATTTTTACTATCCCTAACACTAGCCACCACCCATCCCTACCCCAAACTCACATACCCCCTGCAATCTACTACATATGACCCTTTCCACCAGTTTCACCACACACCATCACTCATACACTTACTTCTAAGTACCATATGTGCTTTCCTCCCAGTTCCACCAGAAACTATCCTATCAAGCACCGGCTTTTCAGTGTTCATCATCATTCTAACACTTTTTCCATTTTTCCACATCAGCAGGCATGACCATTACCAGTATCACAACCCTTCAATGCTCATCTTTGATCAATCGATGGGTTACTGATGATTGACTAGGTGTTATATACGAGAGGTTCTATGTGATGGATAGCTCCTGTGATGTCATGAGAGGTATATGTTCCGAGCTGCTTGGGAAGCCTGTCATCTGCATCACTGAGCGTCAGTGAACTCAAGGAATAAGCCGAGGTGCTAAACAGTACCTCATATAAAGTGATTGTCAGCCTCACATCAAGTGAGCTTCGCATGGATCGTTGTCCTACCCTTTCATGGTGATTTAGAGTCCGTATTTATTCCGAGATGCAAGTAAAGTGCTGTTACTGGGCACGTCATTCCTCAAAACAGAAGAGATTTGCAGAACATTTAACTAACATCTTAGTATGGCTTGGTCACTCCAGGAGTGCGAGTCTGTCCCTGATATCTGCAACATTTCCTCCCCAAACAACGTTCACTCGTGACCCTCACTATCCACGTCACTAGATCCATCAAACACCTTAGAGCCCTGCACTAGCAGGAATCAGTGATGATGAAAACTAATGGTCACATTATGAGATACTCATTTCAATCTTTCAACTAGCTTCTTCCACTAGTCCTTGACTCAGTGTCAGAAAGTTATGCAGCCATAATGGCATATTTCCTTACTAACAATGCCCAAAGAAGAAGCCAATTGCCACAAGGTCAAACCATGAATCATCCACTACTGCCCTGGATGCAAGAGCCATCCGATCACCTCGTGCCTCACATCTGCACACCAGCAAGATTTTTAATCAAGTCCCTTGGTTACACCCTGGGGGATATTCATAAAGCATATCACCAACCCATTGTACACATATCACTCTTAACAACTTTCCTGCTTGACTCGTTGCTGACACCGAAGTTTTCTACTCCACCCAACGCACTAAATATTACCAATGACATTCTCGAGCCCATGACACATCCTCATTTCCCAGCTTTGCCCTATCTTCGACTATGTTGTGATAACCAACACGACTGACAATGACATTATTTTCCTGGTAACAACAAATTCATCCTACTAATTTCACCATGGTGTTACCTTTGTCATTTTTTACTTCCCTGGATGTCTCAACAATGGTTATCTCCTCTCATGAATCGGGGTCGAAACAAACTGCATCACACATCCTTTAAGCTTCTGCTGAACTGACACCTCTTTTATAATCCAACCTAACATATGTCAGTCGTCCTCTCCACCCACTGTCGACCCTTCATTCAGTCACAAGGGAGGTGAGCGTTTAATGGGCCCTACTCTAAGCACCTGCCGATCGCAGAAGACGGGGCAGGTGAAGAAAAATGACAACTGGCAACCACAACCAAACAGTCACATCCTACGCTGACACTGTCTCTCCTATCCCACCCATCGGGAAACAGTGGGAGCAGAAGCAACAGTAGAGTGACACCCCGTGCCACGTGCACCCACCTCCCTCTGTACATCTGTACGCTAATTTTCAACTCCCCAATCAAAGGCATCTTTCCTCTCTTCTCCGCTTCTCCTTCTCTAATTCTGTATTCTCCCTAAACCTCCCGACTCTACATTAACCATTTTGCCCCCACCTCTCGCTGTCTCTCTCTCTCTCTCTCCACATCCCTACTCTCCCTCTTTCCTTCTACTCTCCTTCTTCCCAACACACACAAACAGCTCCCGGGAAACTCAATTTGTCGCCAACCGGAGCAATTTCCAGGGGTTTGATTGGACATGGTGGACATCCATGGCATACTCGTGGAGGAATAGAGTCCTGCGGGTTAACCGTTGTTCCTGTCTCAAAATTTTGCTAGGAATTTTAGGGGGTGGTGGTCATTGTACACAGTGACAGGAACTGAGCCTGAACCAACAAACAATAATAAATGTTGTAGGGAAATTATGAGGGCAAGGAGTACCTTTTCAGTAGTGGACTAATGCTTTTATCATTAAACTTTTTGCTTAAGTAGCAAACAGGTAGTTCAACATCATGTTAATTATCTTGAAACAGGACTGCACCGGCACCAACACTACCAGCACCAACAGACAAATTAAAAGGCTTACTGAGATGTGGGGCTTGCAGGAGAGGCTAACTAGAAAGAATCACCTTAACTTTTGAAAATGCCTCTTCATATTCTTACTTACACTCATGGCTGACTCCTTTCTTTAACAAATCTGTGAAGAGCGCTACAACGTCAGCGAAAATTAAGACAAACCTCTGGTGGAAACCCAGCATGCCAACGAATCTCTGAAGTCCTATTTTGTTCTTGTGTTGCCTGAAGTTAACGATGGCAGAAACTTTGGCATCAGGGGGACTTACTTTACCTAATCCTACCACGTAGCTGAAATACTGAACCTAGTACTTTACAAAGTCATGATTTGCAAGGCTGATTACCAAATTAACAGGTTACAGTCTCTGCAGCAAGACATCTAACTGGACCAAGTGCTCCCCCCAGGAATTACTGACTATAACTAAATCATCAGTATATGTCACACATCCCTTAACATCACCAGTAAGATTCTTCATTAGCCTCTGGAATATGGCTGGAGCATTTGTTATACCATGTGAATGGAGGACACCTCTAATGTGGTTTATGTTATTTTTTTTATTTAATTTGTTTTTCCGTCCTCTGTTCATCTTTTGTAATATATATATATATATATATATATATATATATATATATATATATATATATATATATATATATATATATATATTGTATATCTATCTATCTATCTATCTATCTAACTATATATATATCCTTGGGTCCATTTCCCCAGGGTTAAGTTCTCCATGGATCTATTCCTACCATGGGCCTATTTTCCCGCTACCCACCCACCCATCAGCCCAGCCCACCCATCCCATCAATCTATATCCCATCTTACCCGCTGTATTATGGTTATACAGGTAGAAGTAAGAAAAAATCTACGGTAATTGGCTACCATCTTTCCACTATGTTGCTTTCAGTATTTCTGATTAATTATAACCTTGGCCATCAGATTAGCCACTTTAGCTTATGTAATGTACAAGTTGAAAACGTTTAAATGCGTTGTAAGAAGTTATACCTGTAACGGCCGTTAAAAAGTTCTTTATTCATCCCCTTTGATTTCCATACAGGTCAGACAGGTAGGCAGGCAAACTCTCTCTCTCTCTCTCTCTCTCTCTCTCTCTCTCTCTCTCTGAGAAGAAACTTGAAATTCTACGGAAATGTACCACCGGATTTGCCACGAACTACAAGATATGGACACGTGTGTTAATTTACAACATTTTTGGTAACCGGAGGTCGATTACACCCGGTTTTTTAAAACATTCTTTAAGTTAACGCATTTTAGGGACATTGATCCAAAAACTCTTGTGCTGTATTGCATCATTTCGGCTAATTTGAGGGTACAAACAGAGAAACAGGTATATAAACAGAATGGGAAGTTTAGTACTATCTATCTATCTATCTATCTATCGCATGACTTTGCATTTGTGTGGTAGATGGGGGCGCTCACCATCCACTCACTCTATGTAGTGATGCTGTCGGGTGTCTGCCCTTTCCTCTCCTCCATCCTTCTTTCCTTCCATCCTCTTCTGTCTACCTTTCCTTCTTTCATTCCCTGTCCTTCTGCCTACAGGTAATTTTACACTCCCTGTTCTGTCTTTCTTTCCTTCATTCTTTCCTCTTCCTTCTGCCTGTGGGTGAGTCTACACTGAGTGACAAGCCAAATGGTTTCCTGTAGACCAGGAAACCATTTACTACTCTGGGTGGTAACATATGACCAAATTTTGGAGCCTTGTGGTTTAGTGGGTAACATATCGGGCTCCAATCGGATTGAGCCGGTGAAGGTTTATATCCAAGGGGTGGTTGGGGTTGACTGCTCATGTAATGTCACACAGGGATGAGTGAGGCTGGTCACTCTCATCTTAAATGTCGGGACCAACTGCCTAGTCCCGGGCTCCTACGCTCCTCATGGGGCAATGTAGGATTGGATGATGGATGGATGGGTAGCCTTCGCATTTGTAGGAATGGCCAACCACAAGGCATGAAATTTGGGGAACCCGTTCTATAAGCAGGATTTATCAATAACCTTTTGGTAAATCAATTTTAATAATTAACTTTGCATTGCCTACATTGTTAATACAGTCATTTATTCCAGGAAGTGGGTAGGTATCACTCTTAGGGAAGGAAATCGCCCTACGGTAATCTATACATGAACTATTGGGCCCACCAGATTTTGGAACTAAGGTTACTGAGGAGCACCACTCACTCTAGCATGCTTGATCTACCTTTGCTGCAACATGTAGGTCAGCTTGTGCTAGATGATGGACTGCTTTTGTGGACTCACATGGTAGAATGGGCTACTTCACAGGATAGGCCTCTCCAATATCCACAGCATGCTTTGTTGCATCCATCAGCCTAGGGGTGTTCTGCAAAACATAAGGACACTTCCCTAAGAGGGCAGTCTGGTCAGCACGTCGTTCTGCCATTAAGTGGGAGGGTTTGTTAGTCAGCTTCGTCCACGCCTCCTGGGTCTCTCTCTAACTGGTAGCCTGGTCCAGTGTCAAGGGGCTGCCCGGGTCATCCACTGTCTTGCTGGATGACGCTACATATGTATCACTGAGGGGTCCCACATCCTTATGCTCATGGTACTCCTTCAGCCTATTGTCACGGCACAACTTTTTTATCTTCCACCAGTCTGGAGTCTGAATAACATAGTTAACATCACCTACCCTCTTTTCTACCACATAAGGGTCTGGGAGACTTGCCTGTAATGGCTGTCCACGACCGGGGAGCAATATTAGCACTTTCTACCCTTGGTGAAGCACTCTATTCCTAGCCTGCTTACCTATGTCATATCAATAAATTGTTTTCCTTTGAGAGGACTCCAAATTTGCCTTAACTACTTCTAAACTCATGGCTAGTCTTTCTTTAAAATTTCAGACTGTTTAACAGATTAACATCACCATCATCAGTGATCCATTGTTCCTTATGGAACTTTAATGGACCTCTAACATCATGACCAAAAATTAACTCAAATGGGGAGAGGCCTAAGGACTTGACGTCTCTCTGGTTGCAAATAACAGGAAAAGAAGACATATGTTCCAGTCCGTTTCATGAACAATACAGTACTTCTAACATTTATTTGAGGGTCAGATTAACATTTATTTGAGGGTCAGGGAAGGACAGGAAGAAGGAGTATTTGTAAGGAGAGTGGAAAGGTTACAAGAGGATGAGAAAAAGTCAGAGTATAAGAGAGAAGTGGAGGAACGATTCGGCAAATATGAACTGGAGCAGATGGGGGACGTGGAAGGTGTGTGCAGGATATTCACTGAAGAAATATGTGCAGCATGTGATGTGGTGTGTGAGATGAAGAGAAGATGGAGGGGGGTGCAAGGAACAGCATGGTGGAATGAAGAGGTGAGACAAGCTGTGGCACAAAAGAAGAAAGCATACAATGAATGGACGAGAAATAGGGGCGTGGAAGAAGTTGAGAGGTGGAAGAGAGAGTTATATGTAGAAAGAAAGAGAGAGGTGAAAAGATTAGTAAGAGAGAGTAAGAAGAGAGCGGATGAGGAATTTGGATGGAACTTGAGTGTAAAGTGGAGGGACTGTAAGAAAATGTTCTGGAAAGAGGTGAAAAAAGTAAGACAGGGTGGAAGTGAAGTTAGCAGGAGAGTGAACGATAAAAATGGTAAAAGTGAGCAGATGGAGAGAACACTTTAAGGAATTGTTGAACATAAAGGATGGAAGTCATGCGAGTATAAGTGGCTGGGGAATGGCTGGGAGAAGGAGGGAGGTGAGAAGACAGGAAGAAATCAGTAGGATAGAAGTTGTGAAGGCAATGAAGAAAGTTAAATTGGGGAAAGCCCCAGGTATTGATGGAGTGTGTGGTGAAATGCTGAAGCATGGGGGAGAGATAGTAGTAGAATGGATGTGGAAAATGTGCAGATTGGCCTGGGAGGTAGGTGGAGTCCCGGAGGATTGGAAGTCAGGTATAATTATTCCCTTGTACAAAGGAAAAGGGGAAAAAGAAGTGTGTGGTAATCATAGGGGCAATTGTCTTCTTAGTATAATACGAAAAGTGTATGGTAGGATACTTATTGATAGAGTTGGAGAAAGAACAGAAGAATTAGTTGGAGAAGAACAGGGAGGCTTTAGGAAGGGAAGAGGTTGTGTAGATCAGATATTCATTCTTAGATCTTTAGTGGAAAAGTTTCTAGAGAAGGGAAAGAAGTTGTATGTGGCTTTCATGGATTTGGAGAAAGCATATGACAGGGTGGATAGACAAGGTTTGTGGAAAGTATTAAGAATATATGGAGTAGATGGGAAGTTGTTGAATGCTGTGAAGAGTATGTATGATGGTGCTAAGGCTGCAGTGAGTGTGGATGGTGAACTGAGTGAATTTTTCTCTTTGAAGGTTGGGTTGAAACAGGGATGTGTCATGTCTCCATGGTTGTTCAATCTGTACATGGATGGGGTAATAAAACAGGTACAAGGTAGGGCAGTGGATGTTGGAGTGGCTCTGGTGAGAGAGGGTAGTGTTTGGAAATTCCCTGTGCTGTTGTTTGCAGATGATACTGTGTTGTTGAGTGAAGACGAAGGAGAGCTGCAAGGTTTGGTGGATGAGTTTGAGAGAGTGTGTAAGAAACGGAATCTAAATGTGAATGTAGGGAAGAGTAAAGTGATGGTCACTGAGAGAGATGAAGTCAGTGAATGTACAGCGTGGTTGGATGGTGAGGAATTGGAAAATGTGAGTACGTTTAAGTACTTGGGTAGTGTGATGAGTAAGGATGGAGGTTTGGAGGGTGAAGTGCTTGAAAGGGTACAGCAGGGAAGAAAGGTTGCTGGTTCCTTGAAAGCAGTGATAAGAAGCAGGGAAGTGAGCATGGAAGTGAAAAAATTACTACATGACAGTATTATGATACCAACTCTAACGTATGGAAGTGAAGCTTGGACGTTGCTGGAAGGACACAAGTCAAGAGTGAGAGCAGTGGAAATGAGTTATTTAATCCCTACACCGCGGGCATGTTTACCAATGTTTTGCATGTCCCACGGGGTTATTCGGGTTCCGACAGACTCTCAAAAAATATTTGCCAAAAATCAGTTATTAGTCCTAGATTATTAAAATTAGATATGCTTATGACACATACATTCAGCTTTCTCCTGGAATGTTTGATGAGCCTTTGTCTTTACAATAGGACTTGTGGAGACCTCTGAAGTTGGGTAACGAATTCTCCACTTTACATTTCCCGACAACCCCGTAATATGATTACCACAGCCAGATATTAACACTATAAACACTACTCTATGATTTTCAAGTAGTTTGGGATCCATACTCCAAAAAAAAAAACCACTGTGAAAGCAATGAAAATTACCAGCGCGTATGACCGTCGCACTTGCGCTAGTTCGCTCTTGGTACTCTGTCATTTATTATTCATAAAATCACTCACACTTTATATTTCTATTACTATATCACACTTATATATATCTGGAGTTTTTCTCCATAAGTTTCCTTCAGTAGTATTAGTTTATTGTCACTGAAGTCATTCAATTTTTCATTCAGTAAAATACGTAGAGAGCCACGGATTCACTTTCACTGTTATAACATAAAGTATTTGTACTCATATTCTTATATTACTAATTACTTACATTACTATTTACATTTTCTTTTGTATTTTCAATATTTACCCTTCTATTTCACTTACACTATGTTAGTCACTGTCACTTTCAGTAAGATAAAACTACAATACACTGTTCAATCATATGTACTGAACATCCATTGCTTTCACTTGCTATTTACACATTATTTACACATTACTCTCCTTTCCCACTTGTACTTTTAGAACTGCTTCTGGCTGTGGTAATCAAAGAAGCAGGTAACACAGAGGGGAACCTGGCACTCAGCGCACTGCCAAGAGGTGCGTTTGTGCTCAGGTGTGCGACGGGCGGTATGTGCACACACCTGACACCTGCGGATCGCAGCCTTCCTTTTCCCTGTGGCAGGCATTAGCTCAAGTCTGTGTCGATCCATATACGCCCTCCGCTCAAGTCGGTCGGGAAGTGTTACTGGATGGCGCCTTGGAGTTGCTGCTGTTACCCTACCATATCTTTCCAGCAGCTGCTGACAAGTCCTGGCGAACAACCTCAGGGAGAAGGACTTGGGTGGCTTGACCTTCATCTTGTACAGGATGAAGGCGTTCAGCATCGTCATATCTATGAGATGCAGAAAAACTTTCCTGTACCACCTAGTATTCTTCCTGAGGCAGTCAATCTCACCAATCATCATGTCGGACTTCTCCACCAGCTGCATGTTGATATTGTAGTCTAACACAGCATCAGGTTTCATCACAGTTTCGCCTGTCCTACGGTCGACCTTCCCACTGTCTGTCATTTCACCCTTATGTACGGTGGTGAGCATGTGCACGACCCTCTTGTCATGCCACCATATTGCCAGCATCTTCTCAGACTTGTGTAGGTGCACGTCTCTTTGCTGCGAGGTTCCTGCCTCTGTGAATTTAAGGAAGTGGGCACGATTACTTTTGACAGTGCCGCAGGAGCCAATGCCGTGCTCTGAAAGGTATTTGGCAAGTTTCGGTGCTGTATAATAGTTGTCTGTATACAGCACATGATTCCCACCAAAATACTTTTCAAGGAGCACTTTCACTACACAGCCTGAGAAGCCAAGGGGGTGTGTTTTATCCAAATCGACAGTGCTGGCTGAATAAATGACGAAGTCAAGGATGTACCCCGTCTTACAGTCGCACAGTACAAAGAACTTGATTCCAAAGCGATGGCGTTTGCTTGGAATGTACTGTACAAACCGAAGACGTCCTCTGAACAAAACCAAGGATTCGTCAATGACAACCTTCTGAAAGGGGTGGAAGAATGACATAAACTTATCCTTCATTCTGCTCAGAATCTCCCGGATCTTCCAGAGTGGGTCAGTTTGGGAAGGTACATCGTTGTCGGCAAAGTGCAAGTTTCCCATGATGTTCCGGAAGCGATCTCTGGCCATGTACTTATTGAAGGTGGGTGAGGGTAGTAAGGGGTCCATGGACCAGTATTCTTCCAACTCATGCTTCTTTGAGTGTGGCATGAGAAGCATGAGGGCAAAGAACACATACAGCTCCTGTGCTTCCAGCATAGGCCACTGTTGCATCTTGGCTGCACCTGTACCACTTGCAGCACATTGTGATTCATACCTGTTGGTCTCATCACATATGTGCTGCATGACTTCGTCATCTAGGAAGGCCAAAAGGTAGTTCACACACTCAGCATTATCGTTAAGAGTGAAGGCAGGCTGTACTCCTGAGGAGCTCTCATCAAAAACTAAATGTTCTGGCACAAAATCGGACCCTTCCGTCCACGCGAAGGCGTCCAGGATTCCCTGTCGTGGCGGTGTAGGGGGAGTGAGGGTGGTGGGTGGCTGTGAGGCAGATTTACCCCGTTCAAGGTCACTCGCACTGACCCTGAGTTTCCGTACAGCACTAGCAGCCCTTACTCTAGTACCAACTCTACTTTTACTTGTCCAGGATTTACCTCTTCCTCTATGGCCTGCCTTCACTGTTGATGCTGGTGGTGACTCCGACGACGAAAACTCTGGAGATAATTCAGCAGACGAAGAGGAAGAAATGAGTGAAGTGGGGCTTGGGGAACGGGGAGGTGAATCAACTCGGGACTCATGGTGGGCTGGGTCACGTGGGGCCATTGTTCTGGGGCTAACACGCCGCCTTTTCACTCCCTTCCCAAATTCCTTCCCTTGCTGCACTAACGGCTCCTTTCCCTTGGAGCTAGGGATAACTTCCGACACTGAAGCACTCGTACTAGCACTTTCTGGCACGATTTCCTCACCCGGCTCATCACACAATTCACCCAAAGGGTCAAAATCACTATCCAACATCACCATAGACAATTCTGCTAATTCATGTGCCACTGCAGAGTCACTAAGTCCTTTCCTGCTTCCCTCACGACTTTTTATGGGTGTAGAGGTCACGGGGCCCTTTGCAATGGGCGCAGAAGTGGCAGAAATGGCAAGGTGCGAGTGCGACATGGTTTGACCACAGCGGAGGACAAGGAACTAAATGCCGCGGCTTATCTGAGAAGGCAAGGGTTGACAATGACACTGAGGCTGACAGCTGCTAACTTACATGCTAGTAAATTATTGGCAGAAAATCTCGGCAATACATAAAGAAATATGTAGTTCCAGGTGAATGAAAATGTCACTTAGGCTTCTCCCTTCCTTTCTGATATATATTTTTATTACAGACATAGATTAAAAGGCATAATTCAAAGGGGAAATTACCGTGGTAATGTAGCGAATGAATGCATCTGAGGTGTTGTCAGGAGATAATTAGTCAATTCCTGATGTACAACACTATCACTTACCTTATTTTTTTTTGGTATATATTATTTTGTAAAAGTATAGGGCATAGGGCTTATTTCAATGGATGAAATCTGTGGAAAAATCCGGGGGAGATTTGCTTAGCGCAGCGCGGCCTGGAAGGTGAGAGGACACGGTAATGGAGGGCAGGTAGGGAGGGGAGTCAGGAAGGGGGGAAAATCGCTAAAATGTCAACCATGGATGGGAGTACAGATGAGATTTGGAGTGCTGACTAGTGTTGGACATTGGCAATACTGATAGATGATACAAGCCACCACTTGAATGCCCGGGATAATTAAAAATAATGCAGAATCACAAAAGTGACGCCCCGCAGTATGATCCATTGCGCCTGAGCGTCATGAAAGTTACACCCCGCGGTTAAGGGGTTAAGAGCAGCCTATGGAGTCACATGGAGAGACAGGCTGACAAATGAGGATATAAAGGAGCGTTGTGGTGTGGATGTGGATGTGATAGGAAGCGTTAGGAATACACTGAGGTGGTTTGGCCATGTGGGGAGGATGGAGGGTGAAAGACTGACGAAGTGAGTGTGAGTGATGTGGAGGGGGGAAGAGGGAGGGTGAGGCCGAGGATGAGATGGAGGGATGGGGTGGAGAGGTATATAAGAGAGGGATGTGTGAGATGGGAGCGGGGCAGTGAAATGGCGGGGGACAGGGCGACGTGGAGGCGATTTGTTTGTGGCCACCCCGAACGGGATTGAGGCGTCTGGCAATAGATAGATAGACAGATAGATGATATCTCTCCAGTGATCCCTGACTCATGGGATGATAGGAACACTTTAAAAACTCAGTCCTACATTCTTCCTCACTCACTGCAGTCAGTCAGAGCTGTAACCTCTGGATCATAGCTGTGGATCTCAGCCAATCCTAGACCTGCACTACTCTGTGGGGAGCCCTCAACCTCAGACTCAGTCAACTTGGCAAAGAAAGTATCAGCAAGAGAAATGTCTGGTACAGTCAACAAAAAATGCATCACACACTCTACCACACGTATCCTTCTGAAACATGGATGAACCATTGTGGTATTTTGGAACACCTTGTGATTTTAAGTGCAAAAATTATCCTTGGTAGTTATTAGGACTCGAAATCGAACAAAAGTTCACATTCTGGATATTGTATTTTTAAGAAACTAGGTTGACAGACTCATGTGTGTCCTACAAAACGCACACATTTACACAACCATCATAACCCCAGGTATGCTACACTTTTTTTTTTTACTATACATTGTTACCATTAATATTTTCAGTAGAAATATCATCTAGTATATCATCAGTATCAATATTATGACCATCAAAACAGGATTTTGTCATCATGGCTCTAGTTACAGCACAGGCAGTTCTTTTGTTCTCTTTTCACTTGTGTGATTTTTTTTATACACAGGGAACTGCACTGACTTGTCCTCCTGTTGAGTCATTACCCAAAGTGAAAGTGATTCCTTTCAGGTAAGTGGTTTGCGATGCCCACTTGTATTGGACCTAAACCTAATTCTACTGGAGTTTCACTTCAATTAGGGGGGCAGATACATAATCAAAATCAGTCATTCCCTGTGCTAAAACACTTTCAACAGGTTTTGCTACATCTATTATCCTCTTCAGCGTAAAAGACTGCGAAGCACCTGTGTATCTGAGTACAGTTACTTTCTTAGTATATTCACTATCAGTTGACACTAGTCCATTAGAAATGAAAGTAGCAAACAGGGTGTCTTGAGGGGAATCACTTTGCCTACCCTTTGAGGGAGGATGCTCTGATGGAGTCTTATTACCACTTCCATTAATTCCTGTACTATCTCATCTCACCAGTGTCCAATTAGAGTTCTACAAATCAACAAAAGATCGCACTGCCTTTAAACTTATCAAACACCAAACACCTGCTGAGGGTTTATCTGGCTACCATTCAACCTATATATATTTGTGGTTGCTCACCTTCATTATTAATAATCTCCCAAGTGTTTATCAGACTATTTGATTTAAGTATAACCCTTCATCTTTTTCCAGCACTCTTCCTCTACCTGACCCTTCATATTATAGACACTGATGAAACTTGAAACTTCTTACTGGCCTTTTGGCAACAACGTCCTCACTGTCTTTGGTGGAACTTGTATGCTCTGAGATTACAGTTTTTCTTTTTATAGTCATCTAATTTAATCCTAACTACTGTAGTTTGCAAGAAAAAGAGTTTACGGAGACAAATTGGTCCCCTTTCCTATGTTCGTCACATGAATGAGACTCATATTTTTTAATAATGCTATAATTATCTGTCACAACAGCTGCCTCATCCAGGTTATCCACCCTTTTCTCAACAAGGTGAGTGGCAACATCCTTGGCAATATTCCTAGTGAAGTTCGCCAAGATCTTGAGTTCGCTCCTCTTAGTAAACGTTTTGTTAATTTTCTTAGAGTGTAGCCACAGATCAAATATATCTTCCAGTATTCTAGCACATTCCACATGGGTCTGATCTATTTGTAAGTTGTTCTAAACTTGAGCCTGTAAGTTTCTGCTTCAAGTTCACAAAGACTAAGAGCTGCATCCTTCAGTATCTCATAATCAACATTTTGGTCAACTGATAAAGCAACATAGGCCGCTTGTGCCTTACCATTAAGTACACTTTACAGTAATATCGACCAAGAGTCCCTAGGCCAGAAAACACGACCTGCCACCTTCTCAAACATTTTGAAGTATTTAGTGGCATCTTGCTCACTGAAGGGAGGGACCAACTTAATGTTCTTCGCAACAGCAAAAGAGTCAATAGCAAAGGCACCACAAGGACTAGGTGAACAGCTAAGCTGCCTTAGCCTGTACTCATCATCTAGTTCGAGTTGTTTCTCTCGTTCTTGATGTTTTCTCATTTTGCAACAGAACTTTGGTTAATTCAGGCTGTGCACTGACAGTGGCAGTTAAGGTATTACCATCTACATTATGACCACAATCACTGTGCATACTGTATGTGGCTTTCGTTCCAATAGCTTAGGAATATGATCAATAGCACCCCTGCAGACAGATGGTACTTCACTCACTGTAGGAACTGTGTCCTGACTGAGACTAAGTTAATTAGACTAATTAATATTACTGGAAAATTTAACTCTTAAGACCTGATCAATCAGCTTAAGCTCAGATTTAGTAAGACATGCCAATTCTGATTGTCTAAGCTTAGTTTGCCTAAATGATATTGCCTGTACATCATCAAATTTCTTTAACATCATGATAGATAATTATATCATTAGGTTCAAAGCAAAATCACTGTGCAATCGTGGCAGAGGTCGCCATTTTAATTTTGTTACGAACCGTGCAGGGAGGATTCTGACAATGAGGGTCAAATTAAAGACAGTGACACTTTAACAAATGTGCCTTATATTGCAAATTCTCTACCCAGCATATCACAGAATTTGGTTCTTTTATATAATAAACAGGAGCGCAACAGGACTCTTTTAACCTAATTAGAATAACTTACAAACCTACACAAACAAGATCACTCAAACACTTCAGCTAATAGCGAACTAAATGTAACCAGTTATGTTACCCAGTAGCCACGCCTCTCGTTCCTTCACTGACCAAACTGAACAGTACAATCACATCTATTTTCACTTAGCTCTTCAAGAGGGTGGTCACATCAGGTTATTCAGCAGAGTTTTGTCTGGTATAACCCATGGGGGCGGACCTCAGTACAGGGGTTCGGCCCCGCCTCCTATCTCTCCATGTAATTCGATGTGAGTTGATCTTTATCACTGCTGATATGCCTTACTCCAAACTGCGTGTTAGCTGTGTCATCAATGAAGGAAACTTGCGCCAGAGCTAGCCGAGACAGGAGGACGACATCACACGGTCAAACCCAGATTAGTTGCCTGGAAAGAGGCGTTTTTTTTTTTTCCAAAATAGACTTCGCACATTCAGAGGTAAGCTTCACACGTCCATGCCCAGATTAGTAGTGGGTAGCACCAGTAACAGCGTGTGTGTGTGTGTGTGTGTGTGTGTGTGTAGGAGATACAGTTACAAGGTAAATGAACACTTGAATTCACACACACACACACACACACACACACACACACACACAAACCAGCGCGCGCGCAAACACAAAGTTTCTCTCTCTCTCTCTCTCTCTCTCTCTCTCTCTCTCTCTCTCTCTCTCTCCTCCTACAGCAATATATTGAAGAACCTAGAAACGACAATGAAAAAATACAAGTTGAAAAAATATGAAAAAAAAAAAAAATCCATTAATTTCCTTAAAGAGACAGACTGATAATTTAGCGATAAGCTGAATACAAGGGTGTTATTTTGTGTGTTTTTTTTATTACTTTTTTTTTAAACTTAAGGGTAATCGAGGATATGAAAGTTCAAGGGAGAATGAGAAATAATATTTGAAGAATTAGAAGGATAATGCTGTCGATGATGATGAAGATAATGACGATGATGGTGATGATGAGGAGGAGGAGGAAAAGAAGGAAGAAGAGGAGGAGAAGAAAAAGAAGTGATTATGATATGATGATGATGTTAATGATGACGAAAATGATGATGTTGATGATTATAATAACGATGCTGATAATTCTGATAACTAAAACACTGTTTAATATCCTACATAAGACCCTTACAAAGTCTTCTGTGGCCATGAAGTACGACGGATTTCTGTTCTGTTATGACTAAAACCAGATGGATTATTAGCTTACTCTAATGCAAAAGGTTGTTGTTGTTGTTGTCCCAGACTTATCTGAAAGCGAACTTGGAAGACTGCATGCTGAAGCTTCCCTCTTCGTATCAGGGGACAAGTAGGGAGTTGAAGGACCTTTATATTACGAACAGACCTGCACTGGTATATCGGTGTCACCACGAGAAGGCGTTCCACTGAAGGAAATAGCTGGTTGTAATGTAAGCCAGAAAAAAAGAAACATGAACCTAATCATGTTTGTACGTAGGGCAGTCAAAACAAAATAGCCACCAACATATTCATCAAAAACATCAATATACATCACCTGTAAGATAAAAACAGCATTACTATCATCATCCTTCAACCTAAAGACATATTTTCTAAGTATTTTGTTTTAGTTACTACCAGAAGGTATTCTTCAACCTAGAAAATACCTTTTGATTTAGAGGACAGCAGACAACAGCAATAATACCAGTAGGAACAACATTTACCGCAAAAATACGAAACCCCATGACTGAAAATTTCCAGCCTGTAAATGGGTAAAATACAAGTAATCTCTCTCTCTCTCTCTCTAAGCTGAATAATGTCTAGAGAAGGCCTCTCTTCTGTGTGTGTGTGTGTGTGTGTGTGTGAGAGAGAGAGAGAGAGAGAGAGAGAGAGAGAGAGAGAGAGAGAGAGAGAAGGGAGGGGAAAGGAGGAAACGAAGTTACGAGGGTGAAGTAAGATAAGAGGGAGGGAAGAAGAGTGGGTTACAGGCCACACTGAATTCCTTATCCCAGTGAGGTGGTCCAGCCTCAGTATTTATAGAAAATCTTGTTGTCAGTTCGCATCACAAAGAGAAAAAGACGTTTGAAGATAATACTTCCTATCACTGACCGAACTGTTCGATCATGTACCGTACAAGAATACACTCTGGAACAACTCCGACTGATAACGCATGAAGGAAATTTTTGTAAGTCGACAGACATCTGCAAAATGAATCACGCAACTGTTCATTCACAACAACGAAAGTGCAACTTCCTGTCACAAAAGTTGATGTTTTCTAATGTTTAGCTGTTTCATAGGTATTTCTTTTTTTATCTTACGGTATAAGAACTTAAAGTGATGTTTCAGTTCTAGGAAGAGATATCAGTGAAGGAGGGAATGAGATAAAAATAGTGGAGTGTGATGTGTGATGAAGGGAGGGATGGAGAGACAGATGTGTGGGAAGAAGTGAAAACATGAGAAGGAGAGGGAAAGGTGTGAAGGAGGGAAGGAGAACATAGGAATATAAGGTAACGGGATAAATGCAATAGCCGGGTTCATAGTAGTCAATGCCTTATTAATGCGTCTACATACTCCAAAAAAGAAGAAGAAAAAAACAGGTCAAAGAAAATGAGACAGTCGACTATATTTTTACATCTGGCATCACGAAGGGGAATGTATACCCTAGTTACTATTGACACCATTTCTGAAATCACTGTTGGAAGGGGTAATGAAAGTTAACCTTCCTCTTTCCTGATGGCGTCGTGCAATGTGGAATGCAGTCTAATTAGATCTCCTCACGAAAGTGTGAAGACCGTCTGTATTTCTTCCTTTTTTTCTCTTTCTTTTTTTTGTTTGTTTGTTTGGCGCCATTCGTTTACACACCAATTAACTTTGAACCTGGCACAATTGTTCCCTAGGGCAAAAGCCGCAACATCATTACCAGTCTTAATAGATTTATGTGGTGCAACGTCAAACAAGAGTGTCATGTAACCTTTGGTATGCAATTTTTAATGTCCATTATTCGTCACGGCATTTTGCACACATGCATGATGGCGTGTTGTAGTTTTGTGGAGGCCATTGTAAGTTCCATTAGGACTGTTGGCAATTTTTTTTTTTTTTTTCCCATGCTCACAGGTGTTCAGTGACTGGCCATAATACAGTAAAGTCTTTTCTACATCCCGGAGCACTTATTTTTATTAATACAGTCCAAGTCTCTTTTTGGTAAAATTACAAATTGATCGTCCTTTCTGTGCGAGTATTATCAGCCTCTCCATTGCGGTCAGCCATCCCTGCAGTCTGGGGTTTTATCTACAGCTGGGTCAGACAAAGCCAACTCGTCGAGACAGCGATTCCACGGAACTATCCTTTATCTTGGTTTCTTGTAATTACTGTCCGTGTTTACGAAGCATCGTGTTTCTATCATTCTCTGGTTCGTCTTGTTAGCTCAGTGTGTTGTCTAGGTGACATGAGCAGCTGCAAATACCATCTGTTTCTTAGTGAAACATTAAACATACATCTCGACATTCTTTCACGTGGTATTTATACGGTTTTAATACCGACATTGTTCGTAGCAGAGACATTCAACAGAGGATATTTGAGTCCAATGTGCAAAATAAATCGTTGAGAAAAAATGCTACAAAATCTCCAAAGCCACGTAGAGTACCATCCAAGGATTCAACTATAAGAACGATGACGAGTATATGAAAGAAGGAGAGTTTGAAGATGTGGAAAGTGAGGGAAATGTGAGGCACGAAGAGGCGTGAGAGTGATGAGAAAGTGGAGGTTATATAGGAATATGTGTGGTGATGCGGAAACATGTGAAAGAGGGTGAAGGGTGAGAGAGGAACAGGCGTGTGAAAGTGAGGGATTTGTGTGAGGAAGGGTAGAAAACGGTTTAAGACGGAAGGATATGTTTGAGGGAGGGAAGAAGAGGTTGATTCATTGATTAACCTAAATCTGGCGGCGCAAATGCCAGGGTCATATTATGCAGTTGGGGGAAGCAGAGGGAAACGGAAAGAAGTATGAGAGGGAGAAGAAGTGGATGAAGGAAGAAAATGGATGAAGGAAGTCCGTGGAAAGGTATTAAAAAGAGGGGGGGGGGATGAGGAAGAAAATGAGAAGAGGAAGAAAATGAGAAGAGGAAGTGTGAGGGACAGATGGAGAGGGAGGTATCAGGGAGGGAAGGAGAGAGAGCTGTAAGGGAAGGAAGTAAAAGTAGGCGTAAAGAAGAAAAGGAGAGGGGGAGATCAAAAATGTAGTTTCTCTCTCTCTCTCTCTCTCTCTCTCTCTCTCTCTCTTCCCTTCCTTGTCTCCGTTCACTTTTCTTTCTCATTCTCCCGCCCTACCACACTTCCTCTCTCTCTCTCTGTCCTTCCTCCTGCGTCTGTCTCCCTTTCCCTCCCTCCTCAACCCTTTCAACCTCCTTCCCTCCATTCCTCCACTTCCACATCCTCCCACTACCTCCCTCTCTCGCTCCCTCCCTCCCTTGTTTGCTTTGTCTCCCTGGCACTGACAAACAACTCAGGTTAACTGTCGAAGCATACAGCTAGGGAGAGAACGATTGGGGGGGGGAATGGGGCACGAGAGAGACAGGAAGAAAAAGAATCAGTGGAGAGAGAGGGAGAGGGTGGGGCAAAGAAAGAGGGAGAAGTCAGATTTTTTTTTTTTTTTCACAAGGAAGAAGTAAAGGATGCCAACCTGCAAACAGTATCCTTTTGAAAGAAATCTGAAGAATAGAAAGTCAATATCAAGTCCCGTTCAATTCCACACAAGTAGACACAGCGTCATGGCATTATTAGAGGTCACAGACACAGAAAGACAGGCTGAAGAAGGCAATTTCAAGAGTTGATTAGTTGTGTACTTAAAAGCCTGAGAAATTCTGTTAACTACTGCATTACAAGGTAGACAGAAACGAGGTGAAAGTATGTAGGTATACGGGTGGTGCGTGCCAGCTGTAACACACAAAATGCAATAAGAGAGGTCAGAGGCAAAGTGATCAGAGGTGTAGAGATTTATCAGAGAGAACGATGCAACATTACGTAAAAGAGAGAGAGAAAGAGAGAGAGAGAGAGGGGGGGGGGGCTGAAGGAGTCAGCGAGAGGTGGTGAACTGGCAAGACGGAAGTCTTCAATTCCACCTTTTTAAGAAGTGCTGCATGTAGTTAGCACCCCGTACATGTAGGCTGTACTCCACACACTGCTGAATAAGTTCCTGTACAAAGTTTGCAATAAAGTCTCGTTTCAGACTACTACGAAGACAATTTTTCACAAATAACTGTTACTTATCCAATTTCTCAAGAGAAATGATGATTATTCCTTGCAAAATCGACAGTAAAGATACTGAGAAATGATCAAAGATTGAACTGTGTGTTGTTCAAGCAGAAGAAACTGGCGAGGTGAAAGATGGAGAGATTCAGTTTCGGAGACACTAAAGCAATACCATTTCTTTTACTCAAAAAAGAATTTAGAAACATCAGAGACACGTGTCATACGCTGATCCTGTAACTGTTATGATACATATTGTAGTACGTGACTGGAAAAGTGAAGGTTACAGTAATCAGAGTAGGAGTAAAATAGGCTATACATACAATTTAAAAAGTCATTGATGAAGAGTAAAAAGGGAGTAGGTGAAGGCACAGACCTCAGTGGAACATCATTACTGATAGTTTTAAAAGTGAGAATTGGACGCCTACAATTGCAGTTATAAAAGGACCGAAGAGGAAACTTGAGATTAAAGCCCAGGAACAGTTTTAAATACTGTAGGAGAGAGTCAGGATATGAAAGGTCGTGTGAAAAGTATTTAAGTATAGGAGAGAGAGAGAGAGAGAGAGAGAGAGAGAGAGAGAGAGAGAGAGAGAGAGAGAGAGACAGACAGACAGACAGACAGACAGAGGAGGGGGGAGGGAATGGTATGGATACGAAAAGGGACAATAATGGAGAAAGGAGGAGTGATAGGATGTGGATGGTTGAGAGAAAAAAGATGATTAAATAAAAGGACAGGAGAAAGGAAAGGAGATGAATGTGTAGAAAGGTTGGAATGGAAGGAGAAAGGGGCACTGGATAGAGGTAGGGCAGAGGTGGAAGAACACAACGAAAGTAAGGAATAGGAGGAAAGGGTGTAAGTGAAGGAACGAATAGATCACGGTAAGAAGGGGAGAGAGGAGAAAGAAAGAACACGAAAAGAAATAGGAAGGAGAAAGATGCAAGAATGAGAAGAAGAAGCGAGATGTGAAAAATAAGAGAGTTTATTGAGACAAGCTTTAAAAAGTTACACATAAAACAGACCCTACAAATATTGCGGCCTTTGCTTGGTGGTCTGACTTTATTTTTGATAAGATACCTACTCCCTAATTACAAAAGTTTGAGAACTGGAGAAATATGAAGAATGGATGAGGAAATGACTAAGAGAGGAACGAAAGAAGAAGAGTAAGGAAAATGGAATGAGAGGGTGAGAAGGGTGGGGAGTGGAAGCAAGGCAAGGTATGGGAGGTAGGAGACGGTGAGGGGAAGGAGATGAGGGAAGGCTGTACGAAAGGTGAAAGAGGGAGGGAAGGAGGGAGAAAAGGACAGGAGGAAATGAGGGAAAGATGAGGGATTGAGGTGAGAGAAAGATGTGTAAAAAAAAAATAAGTAAAGAGTTTACTAAACAACAACGTATATCATTCCTTATAGTAGTCTACAGGATATTTTGACCTTCCCTAGGGAAATGCTGCGTGTGAAGAATGCGTCGTTAGCGTTGAGTTGGAGAAGAGTGGATGCAATAGGGAGGGGGGGGGGAGGATTTAAGAAGGAGAGGGTGGAAAGTAAGGTCTGAGTGAGAGAAGAAGAGGAGGAAAAGGATGGATGTGCAGTGAATGAGGTAGTGAAGGAGAGAGGAAGGAAGGAAGGAGTGACGCTGGTTAGAGATAAAGAAATTTTGGAAGAAGGAAAGATGGAAGGGAAGGAAGGAAAGAGAAGGAGGGTAAGTGTGGAAAACAGAGAGGAAAGAAATGACTGAATGAAGGTAAACGGGACGGAAAGAGATGAAAGGGCCTCGGGAAAGTATTGGGAGAAAATGAGGAAGCGAGGTGACGGGTGGAGGCAGAAGAGGAAGAAAGGTGTAGCGGGGTAGTGGGGTGTGTGATGAGTGAATGGAGGATGAAAAGAAAGAAGATAAGATGATGAGAGGGGGTGAGGAAGAAGGGACGATGAGAAGGACAAGACTTAGAGAGAGAGAGAGAGAGAGAGAGAGAGAGAGAGTGAATTTAAGGTATGACAAGAGGAAAATGATGGAAGAGAGTTGTGGAGATGGAAGGAGGTGAAGGAAAGAGGTGATGGAGAAAGGTGGGAAGAAACAATGAACGAGGTTGTAAAAAATTATGAGAAAGAGGAAGCAAGAGAGACGGAATGAGGAGACACGGAGGGAGGGAATGAGGAGGTGAGGGAGGAATGGGAGAAGATAGTCGGAATTGAGGACGGCAGGAAAAAGAAGAGTAGGTGAATGAGGCATGAAAAGAAAACACGGGAAGGGGGAGGAGAAGAGGGAGAAACATAAATGAAAGAAGAATGTAGAAAGGGAAGAAAGTGAGGGAGAGAGAGAGAGAGAGAGAGAGAGATGCAGGAACCTCTCTCTCTCTCTCTCTCTCTCTCTCACACACACACACACACACACACACACACACACACACACACACACACACACACACACATTAAACAGACAGACAGACAAACACCTCTCCATCCCCCTAAACACATAAAACCAGTTTCAGTCTGCCTGCCTGTCTGTCTGTCTGACTCTGTCTGTCTGTCTATCTGTCTGTCTGTCTGTCTGTTTCTCTCTCTCTCTCTCTCTCTCTCTCTCTCTCTCTCTCTCTTCATCAGTATACTCAAGATCCAAAGACGAAAGGGAAAAAAGCTAGAGGAAAAACTATATAAAAAAGTCCAATAATAACCTCAGGAGGCAAGGCGGTGTTTGAACGATAAAAAGAAAAACGAAAAATTTGATATTGATTAAAAGGTTTTTATTTTGCGCTTTAGTGTTTGGATTTTGAAATTACGGAAGATGAGAGATGTAAAATTGAAGGGAGAATAAGAAGGTAATACAGAAGGAGGGTGAAGAGGAGGTGAAGAAGACGAATTAAGAAATTTAATTACTGCGACAAAGATTGTACTGTATAATAGGTTTGCGAAATCAGTCAGTATCGACTAGACAATAACAAAACACACAAAATCCTTAATCGGCACCACCATTACTACAACTACAGCATCACTAGTGCTAAGAACACTACCACCACCACACCCACATGATCACAAACCTCCATCACCACCACATCACCAACCCCTACCACCACCATCACCACATCATCAACCAACAAACCACCACCACCACCACAACCACTACACCCACATCATCACCCACCACCATCACCACCGCTTCAACAACCACTGCCACCACCAACACCACATCATCAACCACCACCACCACCGTCATCACATCATCAACCACCACCACCACCAATATCACCACATCATCATCCATCAACACCTCCACCATCACCACATTATCAACTACCACCACCACCATCACATCGTCAACCACCGCCACCACCAACAACATTTCAGCATCATGAAAACCATCACTCTTATGACCCAAGCAACAACAAGAGCAATAACAATAAGAATAACTGCAAGTAGGATCACAGCAGGAACAAAGAAGCACCACCACCACAACAACAGCAACGCCATTACTACTAATACTACAACATAAAAAATCCTGCCACCATCACCACTACCACCAGCATGCGGCCAAGAGCCAATGAATACTGACCCAGCCGTAAAAGGGCAATAAAAGGCTACTATAACCAGTGGTAGCTGGGGAGTGAAAAATCCCTCCTTTCAGTGGCGTTGGGAAGTACTGATCCCCCATCCCATCCCCACCACCAGTGTTGCAAGTATCCCTGCAGCATCTATGACGGGGCGAAAAGCTCGTACTGTAACTAAAACTTCCTTTCCCTTACGTTTGCGTTCATGTCTGGATAGATATCCAAGGCAGTAGGCACTAAGGAAATGAATGATCTTGTGAAAAAGTGGAGAGAGAGAGAGAGAGAGAGACAGACAGACAGACAGACAGACAAACAGACAGACAGAAAGAGAAATGAGTATACAGACATTATGATAAAATCAAAGTAAGGTAAATTACCCAGGTGGTAAAATAAGAAGACTCAGGGCGAACCCAAGAAAGAAAAATGAGAAAAAGCAACGCAGAAGAATTACGGTCTCTAGAATGGAAAGGGTGGGAGTGTGTCCAAATTGGAGCGGAAGAATGTGGGGAAGAGAGTGGTGAGGAGGCTGGGAACCTGGGAGAAGAAGGGGATGCTGGGTAGGAGAATGAATATGAAGATAATAATATAAGAGAATGAAAGTAAGAGAGAGAGAGAGAGAGAGAGAGAGAGAGAGAGAGAGAGAGAGAGACAGACAGACAGACAGACAGACAGACAGAGACAGACAGACAGACGGACAGACAGACAGACAGACAGACAGACAGACAGACAGACAGAGACAGAGACAGGGTGATGGAAGATGGGGGGCACAGCGAATGAGATAACATTGGAGGAGAGAATTTTGCATGCAAACATACGATCGACAGTCTTTTTTTCTATCCAGTAAGCCAGAACTCGCATGCTGAACGACACTCATACATAAATGACTTTGCAGTATATTGCCGGATTACGAATTTGAGCTACGTATATGTATCCAGTCTTTCCATCCACTACATCACAATCTCCTTTGACTCTATTACTGGCTGCTGCCTGGCCACTATTTTGGGGTATGACCATATAAAGCTCTCTTGGGAACCAGCCGTATGAATGTTGATCTTACGCATAACCAATCTCGGCTGACCCCTGGACTGACTCAGATGCTACCCAGTTTGGAGCTCGGCGTATCAGCGATGATGTTGGTGCTCCCGCGTCGAATTACTTGTAGAGAAATGAGGAAGAGCTGAGCCCAAGTGATGAAGATCGCGCCCATAAAGTACAGCAGCCAACCCCAGCTGTATAATCTGGTGCGACCATCCTCTCGAAGGCATTAAATGAAATATTATCCTGCTGTTAAACATGGTCAATGGAAAAAAAAAGAGGTGTTGCTTCTGGCTTACTATTAAGAGTGGCCAGAGGTGTAAGAGAACATCACCTGTCATACAAAAACAGCATTACCATCATCATCCTTCAACCCAAAGACATATTTTCCAAGTATTTTGTTTCACTTACTACCAGAAGGTATTCTTCAGCCAGCAGACAACAGCAATAATAGCAGTAGGAACAACATTTACCGCAAAAATACGAAACCCCATGACTTTGACAATTTTCAGCCTGTAATGGGTAAAATACAAGTAATCTCTCTCTCTCTCTCTCTCTCTCTCTCTCTCTCTCTCTCTCTCTCTAAGCTCAATAATATCTAGAGAAGGCCGCTCTTCTGTGTGTGTGTGTGTGTGTGTGTGTGTGTGTGTGTGTGTGTGTGTGTGTGAGAGAGAGAGAGAGAGAGAGAGAGAGAGAGAGAGAGAGAGAGAGAGAGAGAGGAGGAGGAGGAGGAGGAAGGGGAAAGGAGGAAACGAAGTGACGAGGGTGAAGTAAGATAAGAGAGAGGGAAGAAGGGTGGGTTACAGGCCACACTGAATTCATTATCCCAGCGAGGTGGTCCAGCCTCAGTATTTATAGAAAATCTTGCTGTCAGTTCGCATCACAAAGAGAAAAAGACGTTTGAAAATAATACTTCCTATCACTGACCGAACTGTTCGGCCATGTACCGTACAAGAATACACTCTGGAACAACTCCGACTGATAACGCATGAAGGAAATTTTGTAAGTCGACAGACATCTGCAAAATGAATCATGCAACTGTTCATTCACAACGAAAGTGCAACTTCCTGTCACAAAAGTTGATGTTTTCTAATGTTTAGCTGTTTCATAGGTATTTCTTTTTTTTATCCTACAGTATATGAACTTAAAGTGATGTTTCAGCTCTAGAAAGAGATATCAGTGAAGGAGGGAATAAGATAAAAATAGTGGAGTGTGATGTGTGATGAAGGGAGGGATGGAGAGACAGATGTGTGCGAAGAAGTGAAAACATGAGAAGGAGAGGGAAAGGTGTGAAGGAGGGAAGGAGAACATAGTAATATAAGGTAGCGGGATAAATGCAATAGCCGGGTTCATAGTAGTCAATGCCTTATTAATGCGTCTACATACTCCAAAAAAAAGAAAAAAAAAAACAGGTCAAAGAAAATGAGAGTCGACTATATTTTTACATCTGGCATCACGAAGGGGAATGTATACCCTAGTTACTATTAACACCATATCTGAAATCACTGTTGGAAGGGATAATGAAGTTTAACCTTCCTCTTTCCTGATGGCGTCGTGCAAAGTGGAATGCAGTCTAATTAGATCTCCTCACCAAAGTGTGAAGACCGTCTGTATTTCTTCCTTTTTTTCTTTCTCTTTTTTTTTTTTTTTTTTTTTTTTGTTTGGCGCCATTCGTTTACACACCAATTAACTTTGAACCTGGCACAACTGTTCCCTAGGGCAAAAGCCGCAACATCATTACCAGTCTTAATAGATTTATGGGAAGCAACGTCAGACAAGAGTGTCATGTAACCTTTGGTATGCAATTTTTAATGTCCATTATTCGTCACGGCATTTTGCACACATGCATGATGGCGTGTTGTAGTTTTGTGGAGGCCATTGTAAGTTCCATTAGGACTGTTGGCAATCTTATTATTTTTTTTTTTTTTTCTCCATGCTCACAGGTGTTCAGTGACTGGCCATAATACAATAAAGTCTTTTCTACATCCCGGAGCACTTATTTTTATTAATACAGTCTAAGTCTCTTTTTGGTAAAATTACAAATTGATCGTCCTTTCTGTGCGAGTATTATCAGCCTCTCCATTGCGGTCAGCCATCCCTGCAGTCTGGGGTTTTATCTGCAGCTGGATCAGACAACGCCAACGCGTCGAGACAGCGATTCCACGGAACTTTCCTTTATCTTGGTTCCACGTAATTACCGTCCGTGTTTACGAAGCATCGTGTTTCTATCGTTCCCTGGTTCGTCTTGTTAGCTCAGTGTGTTGTCTAGGTGACATGAGCAGCTGCAAATACCATCTGTATCTTAGCGAAACATTAAACATACATCTCGACATTCTTTCACGTGGTACTTAAACGGTTTTAATACCGACATTGTTCGTACCAGAGACATTCAACAGAGGATATTTGGGTCCAATGTGCAAAATAAATCGTTGAAAAAAATGCTACGAAATCTCCAAAGCCACGTAGAGTACCACCTAAGGATTCAACTATAGGAATAATGAAGATTATATGAAAGAAGGAGAGTTTGAAGATGTGGAAAGTGAGGGAAATGTGAGGCACGAAGAGGTGTGTGATGAGGGAGTGGAGGTTATATAGGAATATGTGTGGTGATGCGGAAACATGTGAAAGAGGGTGAAGGGTGACAGAGGAACAGGCGTGTGAAAGTGAGGGATTTGTGTGAGGAAGGGTAGAAAACGGTTTAAGACGGAAGGATATGTTTGAGGGAGGGAAGAAGAGGTTGATTCTTTGATTAACCTAAATCTGGCGGCGCAAATGCCAGGGTCATATGCAGTTGGGGGAAGCAGAGGGAAACGGAAAAAAGTATGAGAGGGAGAGGAAGTGGATGAAGGAAGAAAAAGGATGAAGGAAGTCCGTGGAAAGATATTAAAAAGAGGGGGGGGGATGAGGAAGAAAAGGAGAAGAGGAAGTGTGAGGGACAGATGGAGAGGGAGGTATGAGGGAGGGAAGGAGAGAGAGCTGTAAGGGAAGGAAATAGAAGTAGGCGTAAAGAGGAAAAAGAGAGGGGGAAATGAAAAAGGTAGATCTCTCTCTCTCTCTCTCTCTCTCTCCTTTCTTGCCTTCGTTCATTTTTCTTTCTCATTCTCCCGCCCTACCATGCTTCTTCTCTCTCTCTCTCTCTCTCTCTCTCTCTCTCTGTCTCCTACGTCTGTCTCCCTTTCCCTCCCTCCTCAACCCTTTCAACCTCCTTCCCTCCATTCCTCCACTTCCACATCCTCCCACTACCTCCCTCTCTCGCTCCCTCCCTCCCTTGTTTGCTTTGTCTCCCTGGCACTGACAAACAACTCAGTCTAACTGTCGCAGCATACAGCTAGGGAGAGAACGATTGCGGGGGGGAATGGGGCACGAGAGAGACAGGAAGAAAAAGAATCAATGGAGATAGAGGGAGAGGGTGGGGCAAAGAAAAGGATGATTTTTTTTTTTTTCGCAAGAAAGAACTAAAGGATGCCAACCTGCAAACAGAATCCTTTTGAAAGAAATCTGAAGAATAGAAAGTTAAAATCAAGTCCCGTTCAATTCCACACAAGTAGACACAGCGTCATGGCATTATTAGAGGTCACAGACACAGAAAGATAGGCTGAAGAAGGCAATTTCAAGAGTTGATTAGTTGTGCACTTAAAAGCCTGAGAAATTCTGTTAACTACTGCATTACAAGGTAGACAGAAACGAGGTGAAAGTATGTAGGTATACGGGTGGTGCGTGCCAGCTGTAACACACAAAATGCAATAAGAGAGGTCAGAGGCAAAGTGATCAGAGGTGTAGAGATTTATCAGAGAGAACGATGCAACATTACGTCAAAGAGAGAGAGAGAGAGAGAGAGAGAGAGAGGGGGGGGGGCTGAAGGAGTCAGCGAGAGGTGGTGAACTGGCAAGACGGAAGTCTTCAATTCCACCTTTTTAAGAAGTGCTGCATGTAGTTAGCACCCCGTACATGTAGGCTGTACTCCACACACTGCTGAATAAGTTCCTGTACAAAGTTTGCAATAAAGTCTCGTTTCAGACTACTACGAAGACAATTTTTCACAAATAACTGTTACTTATCCAATTTCTCAAGAGAAATGATGATTATTCCTTGCAAAATCGACAGTAAAGATACTGAGAAATGATCAAAGATTGAACTGTGTGTTGTTCAAGCAGAAGAAACTGGCGAGGTGAAAGATGGAGAGATTCAGTTTCGGAGACACTAAAGCAATACCATTTCTTTTACTCAAAAAAGAATTTAGAAACATCAGAGACACGTGTCATACGCTGATCCTGTAACTGTTATGATACATATTGTAGTACGTGACTGGAAAAGTGAAGGTTACAGTAATCAGAGTAGGAGTAAAATAGGCTATACATACAATTTAAAAAGTCATTGATGAAGAGTAAAAAGGGAGTAGGTGAAGGCACAGACCTCAGTGGAACATCATTACTGATAGTTTTAAAGTGAGAATTGGACGCCTACAATTTCAGTTATAAAAGGACCGGAGAGGAAACTTGAGATTAAAGCCCAGGAGCAGTTTTAAATACTGTAGGAGAGAGTCAGGATATGAAAGGTCGTGTGAAAAGTATTTAAGTATAGGAGAGAGAGAGAGAGAGAGAGAGAGAGAGAGAGAGAGAGAGAGAGAGAGAGAGAGAGAGAGAGAGAGAGAGAGTGAGAGAGAGAGAGAGAGAGAGAGAGAGAGAGAGAGAGAGAGAGAGAGAGACAGACAGACAGACAGACGGACAGACAGACAGACAGAGGAGGGGGGAGGGCATGGTATGGATACGAAAAGGGACAATAATGGAGAAAGACGTAGTGATAGGATGTGGATGGTTGATAGAAAAAGGAGATGATTAAATAAAAGGACAGGAGAAAGGAAAGGAGATGTGTAGAAAGGTCGGAATGGAATGAGAAAGGGACACTGGACAGAGGTAGGGCAGAGGTGGAAGAACACAACGGTAGTAAGGAGTAGGAGGAAAGGGTGTAAGTGAAGGAACGAACAGATCACGGTAAGAAGGGGAGAAAGGAGAAGGAGGGAAAGCGAAAAGAAATAGGAAAGAGAAAGATGCAAGAATGAGAAGAAGAAGTGAAAAATAGAAGAGAGTTTAGTGAGACAAGCTTAAAAAAGTTACACATAAAACAGACCCCACAAATAGTGCGGCCCTTGCTAGGTGGTCTGACCTTATTTTTAATAAGATACCTAATTCCTAATTACACAAGTCTGAGAACTGGAGAAATATGAAGAATGGATGAGGAAATGACTACGAGAGGAACGAGAGAAGAAGAGTAAGGAAAATGGAATGAGAGGGTGAGAAGGGTGGGGAGTGGAAACAAGGCAAGGTATGGGAGGTAGGAGACGGTGAGGGGAAGCAGATGAGGGAAGGCTGTACGAAAGGTGAAAGAGGGAGGGAAGGAGAGAGAAATGGACAGGAGGAAATGAGGGAAAGATGAGGGATTGAGGTGAGAGAAAGATATGTGAAAAAAATAAACAAATAAAGAGCTTATTAAACAACAGCGTATATCATTCCTTATAGTAGTCTACAGGATATTTTGACCTTCCCTAGGGAAATGCTGCGTGTGAAGAATGCGTCGTTAGCGCTGGTTCGGAGAAGAGTGGATGGAATAGGGAGAGGGGGGATAAGAAGGAGCGGGTGGAAAGTAAGGTCTGAGTGAGAGAAGAAGAGGAGGAAAAGAATGGATGTGCAGTGAATGAGGTAGTGAAGGAGGGAGAAAGGAAGGAGTGACGCTGGTTGGAGATAAAGAAACGTTGGACGAAGGAAAGATGGAAGGGAAGGAAGAAAAGAGAAGGAGGGTAAGAGTGGAAAACAGAGAGGGAAGAAATGACTGAATGAAGGTAAACGGGACGGAAAGAGATGATAGGGCCTCGGGAAAGTATTGGGAGAATATGAGGAAGCGAGGTGACGGGTGGAGGCAGAAGAGGAAGAAAGGTGTAGCGGGGTAGTGGGGTGTGTGATGAGTGGATGGAGGATGAAAAGAAAGAAGATAAGATGATGAGAGGGGGTGAGGAAGAAGGGACGATGAGAAGGACAAGATTTAAGAGAGAGAGAGAGAGAGAGAGAGAGAGAGAGAGAGAGAGAGAGAGAGAATGAATTTAAGGTATGACAAGAGGAAAATGATGGAAGAGAGTTGTGGGGATGGAAGGAAGTGAAGGAAAGAGGTGATAGAGAAAGGTGAGAAGAAAGAAAGAACTCATGGAGACTCACATGACCTCCAGTTCGGACATAGATTATGTGAGGCTGACCTCCGAGGTCGTTCGAGATCACTGGTAATACACACTTAAGCGACTGGACCCAGCAGCCCAATTTTTGGCACTGAGACTCACATGACTGCCAGTTTGGACATAGGTTATGTGAGCTTGAACTCTGAGATCACTTAAGGTCACCAGTCGGAGGTCATTTGAGGTCATTGGTAATAGGTGCTCGAATGACTGGACCCACCAACCCATTTTTTGGCATGGAGACTCACATGACCTCCAGTCTGAACAAAGGGAATGTGAAGTTGACCTACGAGGTCGTTTGAGGCCATCGATTGGAGGTCAATTAAGCTCACCAGTAATAATAAACAAGTGTACACAAATACTGTGCGTTAGTCTGCGAAAGCTGAAGTAGAAAGTTCCTGGACCTCTTGTAATCCCTCGTCACAAGCATAAGAGGTACATGTTTTTTCTGGTGTAGAAAGAAAGATTGAACTAGAAATAAAGTACAGTATTAGAGTGGTCGCCCAATTGGCCCGGGATAGCACGGTACCCCTGTTAGTTTTTTTCTCTCTCTCTCTCTCTCTCTCTCTCTTTATATATATATATATATATATATATATACAGGTGTGTACCTAGAGATTAGGGGGCCAGGAGGGAGTCCCGCAAAGAACCTAGCCCCGCTCATTGTCAAAACTTATCCAATATCTCAGCCAGGATTGTCGGGATGATGAATATATATATTTTTAAATATTAATGAAGAAGCTTATAAATTTTTAAGGCTTTTGGGGGCCCCCCCTCAATGGGGGGACCGGGGGGCAGTTTTAAACAGCTCCCCTCTGCCCCAAATCAGGTATGCCACTGAATATATATATATATATATATATATATATATATATATATATATATATATATATATATATATATATATATATATATATATACCATATATATATATATATATATATATATATATATATATATATATATAAGTAATACCTCTAATATCCGAACGCGCAATATCCGAACATCCCCACTAACCGGACATAATCGTCCCGGGATCCAACATTACCAAAATGGGACAAAAACCGCAAAAAATTAAAAAAAAAATCTGACTTTTTTCCCTCCCATAATTTGAAATTGCCGCATGGCACCGAACAGCTGTTACACCATGGTCCCTTCACCCCTTCCTTCCTCCCCCTCCCTCCTCCCCTGTCAGGGTTGCCATTTGGTATTTTTCATTACCAAGTGTGGGCCAATTTGGTAATGAAAAATTCGTTTGGTAATGAATCAGAATAATGCATTACCAAATCGATTTTTCACATGTATGAGGATACACAGGATGGAGATGGTGGATTGTTTGCTCTCTCTGATTAATCTGCTACCCTACATTACGTGAAAATAATCAACATGGTGTTAATTATAAGGAGAGTGATTACATGTATTTCCACTTGTATACAGTATATAATTAGTGAAGAATAAATGCTAACTTCACGAATTTGGTAATGAAAAATTAAATTTGGTAATGAAAGTTGAGGAGATTGGTAATGTGGCCGTTGCGATCTGGCAACTCTGTTACCCTGCCATCATCAACAGTCACAGCCAAACTCTGATCAAGAGCAGATGCTTATAGCAGTGCAAGCCAAAGGTGCTTGTTTTTTGTGAATAAACAGTGAATAAACTGCAATACCTCGCCACTAGAACACACGGGAAATTACAGTGTTGTGCAGTGTTAAGAAATTAGAATTTAGAGTGCAGAGGATTAACTGTGAACTGCAAACTGGCAGTTCAAACCAGTCCAGGAGCCAGGGACTTGTAAGTACAAATTTCTCTATCTATCTTCACCAAACTACATGCACAGTACGCACTACACTTCCTATTCAAAATTCACCAAAATGGCATCAATTCACCCAGCCTCGGAGTCCCCAGGGGATGGGACCATAAATGCCCCCGCCATCTGCCCCTCTCCCGGTGACGACTCGAGGTGCCTGGAACCACTGTCTGACTCTCTTCTTCTTCATTTCTGCAACATTCGCGGCCTTTCATCTAACTTTCGCTCTGTTGAGCACCACCTCTCCTCCTCTAAACCTCACCTTCTTTTTCTAACGGAGACTCAGCTGTCTGAGGCAACTGACAGCAAACCCTTTTCTGTATCCTCCTACTTTCTCTATACTCATTTCAAAGCCAAAGGTGGCTGCTGTGTATACATACGCAACGACTTATCCTGCTCTCGTGTTCCTGAACTTGATTCTTCTGAATTCTCCACTCTCTGGCTTCGGCTTTCCTGTCATTCTCTGACTAAATATATCTGTGCTGTTTACTTATCCCCTAATTCTACTGACTATCAAAAATTCTTAGACTATCTTACTTCTACGATGGAACACATTCTGTCCATTTATCCTTTCTCTGAAATCTCCATTCTTGGAGATTTCAATGTTCACCACCACCTTTGGCTCTCCTCTCCTTTCACGGATCCACCTGGTGAACAAGCCTACATCTTTTCTATCCTTAATGACCTAGAGCAGCTTGTACAGCACCATACCCGTATCCCTGACCGCCTTGGAGAGAGCTCCAACATACTTGACCTCTTCCTCACAACTAATCCTTCTGCTTACTCTGTTAATCTTTTCTCTCCGTTGGGCTCCTCCGATCACAACCTTATTACCTTAACCTGTCCTATCGCTCCAGTACGGCCTGCGGACCCTCCAGGGAAATGTCGTCTCTGGCATTTTGGAGCCGCGGACTGGGAGGCCCTCAGGCAGTACTTCTTTGATTTTCCTTGGAATGATTATTGCTTCCATGGCCGTGAGCCATCTGAGTGTGCCTTGCGCATTACGGAGGTTATTCTCTCGGGCATGGAAGCATACATTCCTTTCTCATATCCTTTGACTAACGCAAGAAAGCCTTGGTTTAATCACGTTTGTTCTAATGCTGTCCGCAACAAGGAGAAGGCCTACAAAAGGTACCGGAGCCAACCCACCCCTGAATCACATAATCTTTACGTTTCTGCCCAGAATCGTGCTAAGTCTGTTCTTCGCTCTACTAAAAATAATTTCATCCATACTAAATGCTCTCAGCTCTCCAACTCGAATTCTTCCCGCTCCTTCTGGCACCTTGCCAAAAATCTTTCTAACAACTTTACCTCATCATCCTTCCCTCCTCTTTTCTACTCTGATGGTTCTGTAGCTATTTCTTCTACTGATAAAGCAGATCTCTTCGCACAGACTTTCTCCTCCAATTCCACCTTAGACGATTCCGGTGCTGTTCCTCCATCACTTCCCCCCTCTGACTTCCTCATGGCTGACATTAAAATTTCTTCAGTTGATGTATTTTCTGCCATTACTGGCCTCAGTACTAACAAGGCATATGGGCCTGATGGGGTCCCTCCTGTTGTTCTCAAAAACTGTGCTTCTGTGCTTACACCCTGCCTAGGCAAACTATTTCGCCTTTGTCTGTCAACTTGTACCTTTCCTTCTTGCTGGAAGTTTGCTCTCATTCAGCCAGTCCCAAAGAAGGGTGACCACTCCCAACTCTCCAACTATCGTCCAATTGCTTTAACGTCCTGTATTTCAAAAGTTTTCGAGTCAATTCTTAATAGAAAAATTTTAAGGCATCTTTCCTATCACAACCTTCTTTCCGATCGTCAGTATGGGTTCCGTCAGGGACGCTCCACTGGCGATCTTCTCACCTACCTTTCAGACTCCTGGTCATCCTCCTTTCGGGACTTTGGCGAAAGCTTTGCCATTGCACTTGACATCTCAAAGGCTTTCGATCGAGTCTGGCATAAATCTTTAATTTCCAAACTGCCCTCCTACGGTTTCTATCCTTCTATCTGTGCCTTCATCGCTAGCTTCCTTTCTGGTCGTTCTATAGCTGCTGTCATAGACGGCCATCGTTCTTCTCCTAGATCTATCAACAGTGGTGTTCCTCAGGGCTCTGTCCTATCACCAACTCTCTTCCTTTTATTCATCAATAATCTTCTAAGCTGTACATCTAACCCTATCCACTCATACGCTGATGACTCCACCCTTCACCTTTCCATTCGGTTCCCGCAACGCCCATCTCAACAGTTACTTCAAGAAACAAGGGATGAGGCTATGGCACACCTAATGTCTGACTTGGCTCATATCTCTGACTGGGGTAAAAATAATATGGTTGTCTTTAACGCATCTAAGACTCAGTTCTTACACCTATCAACCCGACAAAATCTTCCACAGGTATACCCACTAATGTTTAATAATATTCAGATTAATCCTGCATCATCCTTGAACATGCTTGGGGTTTCATTTACTCGGGACTTATCTTGGAAAGATCATATTACATCTCTTGTAAAATCTGCTTCCAAGAGATTGGGTGTGCTAAGCCGACTCCGCTCTTTCTTTACCCCTGCACAATTGTTGACTCTATACAGGGGTTTTATCCGCCCCTGTGTGGAGTACAACTCTCATGTGTGGGGAGGCTCCCCACATACAGCTCTTCTCAATAGGGTGGAGTCAAAGGCTTTTCGTCTCATTAACTCTCCTCCTCTTACTGACTCCCTTCAACCTCTGTCTCTTCGTCGCACTGTTGCATCTTTATCTCTTTTCTACCGCTACTTTAATGGTCACTGCTCCTCTGAACTGTCTGCTTGCATTCCTCCACCTCTACGACGGGCGCGTAGCACCCGTCTGGCAGCAAACTCTCATCCCTTTTCTGTCCAACTCTCTAATGCAAGAGTTAACCGTTACTCCCAGTCTTTCATTTATGCAACAGGTCAGCTCTGGAACTGTCTCCCTCTGTCTGTATTTCCTTCTGCCTATGATCTACAGTCTTTCAAACGTAGTGTGTCCAGGCATCTCAAAATGATCGGATCTTGAATTTGGCTCTCTATTGTATTTTGTTTTTCTCTTGGAGGGAACTGTTACTGCGGGCTCATGCCTTTGGTTCCTTCTTCCTCGCATAAAAAAAAAAAAAAAAAAAGTACCCAGAATGTTTAATATTGTATAAACTCACCTCTAAAATCTCATTTTATGGTTCTTTTGCATTTATTTCAGTCTTTTATGTCCCTTATTGGTGTGATTTGGGTCTTAAATAGGTGCAATATATGTCCAGAGGGAGTTGTATGGGTGTTTTTCTGAGTTAGGGTCCATAGGTACAAGTCCAGGAGGCTGGGGCCCAATATCCGGACAGGATCACTATCTGGACATGCCTTTGGCTCTATTACATTGGATATTGGAGGGATTACTTATATATATATATATATATATATATATATATATATATATATATATATATATATATATGAGCCTCTGTGGTACAGTAGTAAAGTGTGTTTTTTTGTACACTGATGAACGAGGGTTTGTGCCCCGCCAGGGTGATAAACTTCGGGCGTTCTTCTGGCAACGTACTGCATTGGTGGACATAAGAGGTGCTTTGGTTGAACCACTGTTGCATACTATAAAATATGCTTGCACCCAGTCAGCTTGCGTGGGCCGATTACACTTGGTTCACAGACTACACACACATCCAAAGCTACTCCAACACTACAGTTACACTTATAAGCACCTCTCACCCTACATACAGTCTCTACTAGACAGCCTAAGCCACTGGGTAGAGATACATTGGCTGTATCGTCCCGACTCTGGTCAGGATAGGCCGGTCCCGCAGTGGACATTCAAACGGCTGATGAGATGAGATACACACACACACACACACACATATATATATATATATATATATATATATATATATATATATATATATGGCAGCGCTGTTTGCTTGTTTGCTTGTCCTTCAGTCACGGCCAAAGCATGGGCCAGAGACCCCAAGACCCGAAAATATTCTGAATCAGGGTGACCCAAGGATGATTTTAGGAGGTCAGAATTCAGATCTGGGTCATCTGAGGTCATGAGAAGTGTTTGCCTTTTTGGTCCTGGCAACACCGGGTATCCCTGCAGCCCATTTTTTGGTGTGGAGACTCACAAGACCTTCAGTTCGGACGTAGGCTATGTGAGGTTGACCTCCTAGGTCAGTTGAGATGACTGGTAGGTCATTTGAGGTCACCAGCAATACACACTCGAACGGCTGGACCCAACAGCCTAATTTTCGGCATGGAGACTCACATTACTTCCAGTTTGAACATAGGGTATGTTAGTTTTACCTCCAAGGTCATTTTAGGTGACCAGTAAGAGTACACAAGTACACACAAATGCTGTGCGTTAGTCAGTGAAAGCTGAAATAGAACATTACTGGACCTCTTACAATTCCTCTTCAAAAGCATAAGAGGTATATGGTCTTTCTGGAGTAGAAAGAACGATTGAACTAGAACAAATACGATTAAAGTGTTCACCTTTTTGGCCTAGCAACGTTGGGTACCCATGCTAGTATATATATATTCCTTGGGGGAAGCAGCCTAGGTATATAGATAGATAGATAGATAGTGTGTGTGTGTGTGTGTGTGTGTGTGTGTGTGTGTGTGTGTGTGTGTGTGTGTGTGTGTGTGTGTGTGTGTGTGTAACCATTTTTATCATTTGTCAGACATCAAATTTGCATCAAACCGAACAGCACTCCACCATTCTTCCCACACTGCCACTCATCACATCCGGGGCATGGATTTAAAACTTGCAAGTATGTAATCCAAAACCCAGTACTCTGTCCACTACCACGTGATGGTACAGGCGCCCTACTTGAAAGTGTGGAAGGCGATCAAGCGAGCAGGCTTGCTAATATTACTCTATTAGTTAAAATCCCACTCACCTGATATTAATAGACACTTAAGAAATATTCATCTTATTTCAGAATGGACATACTACCTGTTTAAAGGCTTTCATTTCTGATGCCAAAGCATGGTGGACTTAATTCGACCCAATTTTTTTGCTGAATTTTATTTTCAATGGTATGTTTGCAAATTTTGAGAAAACCCACTTAAGTAACCCCTCTTACTCTTCAATGAGCTTTCCACTGATTAGTATATGTCAGTTCTAGCTTTAATAATTTTCAAGGCAATCCTGTGCTCATGCTCTGTTTCGTGATTTTTTTTTTTTTTTTTGGAGGGGGGGGGCTTTTTTTCTGCATATGAAGGCGATTTTTTTAGATGAAATAAAAAATAAGATGCATTGCTTTTCATATGCTTTTCAACGACATGTGTAATCCATTGCAGATTAATAGTCTGCGAAATGACACAGTTTTGGTGATGATTGATGCCTTATCTGGCGCTTTTTGTCGTTTTTCTGAAGAATATAGAGAAAATTTTTGAAAAAAAGAGACTCATTTAATGACACACTTATTACTTTTTCATAAGCTTTCTACAGGTATGTATACATCCACTGTAGCTTCATGCTTTACACAGTTTCAGTGTTATGCTGTCTAATAATTATCCCACCCAGCTCACTTGCTTGGATCCATAGGTTCAAACTTGTAGCCATACAATCCTCAATCTTCTACTCAAGCCATTATTTTGTATCACCAAGAATTTGAGTGCTTGAGACGGACACCTTTACGCAGTGGCACTAACATATCTAGGAGAATCTGCCGTCCGGCTTTACAACTGTCCTTTAACTCCCTCCATACCCCACAAAAGGAGGGTCAGACAGCAGAAGGGCAACTTCAGCCTACAGTACATTGGGCTTGCGCTCAGATACACCTTAGGTCACAACGACACCTTAGAATTCAAAAGTACAACAGTACAACCAACCCTCAGTCCGCCACCGTGACCAGCCGGCCTCCATCTACCATTATATGTATAATATTCCGTTGTGTAATACAATCTAACCATCTGTAGGAAGTGAAGGGCCCAACGTATTAGTTTACCTGGGGACCCAAACGTAATTACCTTGATACCCTTAGGTGGTCTGGAAATTGTGTGTGTGTGTGTGTGTGTGTGTGTGTGTGTGTGTGTGTGTGTGAGAGAGAGAGAGAGAGAGAGAGAGAGGGAGGGAGGAGGGAGAGAGATCATCATACAAACATACGTCATAATTAAAGCCCAAAATTTATGATCTGAATATTATTTACCACAGCGCTTAGTACATGCCTCACCATCAAGGGACAAAGAGGGGTTAATTAAACAGTCTTACTCGCATTAACTTAATAACGCGCAATAGCTGCCTCTATTCTCGTGGCACATATACATGTAACACAGTGTTATATAACCTCCGATTTACTCCTTCCAGTTCGCTCGAAAGGACGATGAATGACCACCGGAGAAAGGCAACTTCAACCTGCAGTCTATCGGGTTCTCATTCAGATAAGAGTGGAGCAAAGGACAAGGTGGCATGGGGGTGAATCATCTGTGGCTATCGCATTCGGAACCGAGGCATCTAGCTGCAGATACACAGACAGACGGGCTTTAGAAATATATATTGTGGCATTACTAACCGTTTCATAGGAGAAGATCTTATTTTTAGGTGCCGGAGCATATCTAAGAGTTTTTGGACGCGAGGTGCGTTCCAGAAACACTAGCAACCTTAGCGAAGCCACAGCACCTCATGACACACCACACTGCCCAAAATCGCCCATCCTCACCACATCACACCAGAACTTGAACAGAGGGGCCTTGAAGCTCCCCCATCCAGTACATTTGTGTTTGATAATGATCCTGCTACTATTAAATAATATTGTTCAGCTGACAAAAATACTTATAATGTAGAGCAGTTAAAAAAACATAAACCCCTTTGCTCCCAGAGTTCCACTACAAGGAACTTTGCTGGAAGGGTGCTAGGCGTACTGCCCTCTGCCTGTCGGCTCACAGTTGCAAAGCTCATAGGTCCCTCCCCCCAGGTTCCCTTCTTTATTAACTTTTGACAGTGCCCCGTTCCATCCCATATTGGGGACACGGGGCACAAGGGGGTTTAATCCTACCCCCCCCTAGTTGAAAGAATCAGTTGTAAGAAAAAATCACCTACAGATAGCAGAAACATAATGATTATATCCTCCTGCTGCACGGACTAATCTCTCAAGGACGGCTGACGACTTAAAAGCATATTATACATGGGATAGAAGGCTTCAAACACCTCCAACATAGCGACATTTCCATTAATACATATTAAATTTCTCATGTATGCTATTTGTATCGCCTTAATATCGAGAAAGTATATATCAGTAACAAAGGACATTGAAGTGTAATGTGCAGCATAATTCGCAAAGAAAGAGATATTGCAATATCCCCAAGGGAATATATATAGATTTTTCTCAGCATTAAGTCACAGCGTTTCACTCGCCACAAGGTACCCATCCGCTGCACCGGGGTTAAATAGATGTGAACATACAGGAATAAGGCTTGGGGTTAAGGGTCGTATTGCAGGTGACACAAGAGGCATCGTGGCACCTATTCCTATGTTGAATATTTTGCAAAATACACCTCAACATTAATTACAGTTTTCATTACCTTGTTTTAATGGTGACATATTTTTCCACAGAGCTTAAACTGAGGTAAAATGTGTAGAACACATCGCTAAAGAAGAGATGCTGTGATTTCTTCTAAACAGCTTAGAATGAGACGCTAATACTGTCGGATCATTGAGGTAGATAAGTTTTTTGCTAAGTTTCAATCTTCTGCTGGAAGATAACACGCAAAAACAAAATCTACATGCGGTCCTTCATTGCACACACTGGAAGGCAGGGACGATGAGGAAAACAAAGTTTGTGTAATAGCCTGGCCAGCAGGAAAGTCATAGAGGAGAACAATAGCTACTCCATTGCCAAACACTATCCCAGAGCAGAATACAATAATCAAGCCGTAACACAACTAAAACATAATAGATGTCATGTTACTGTGAAATGGTTTCATTGTTTCAAACCCTCATTCACTACGAGATTCTGCACTGGACTGAAAAAAAAAAAAAAAAAAAAATCATGGTAATCTGGCCGTAGCAAGAACTAGACAGACGTTATTATAGTGAAACGCGTTATCCATTAAGGCCAAGTCTGATGACATATTCAACCGGGAGACTCTTCGAACTGCTCAGACTAGTAACGACCTCGACGCTTCAGGTAATAGAGGTTTTTCCTTTGTTTACATAGTGACATTTGACGAAACACAAGAATAAAAATGTCTATAACGTCATCGGACAGAAAGACTGAATTGTAATGCTGGAAGTAAAACCCGAAGGAAGAGTTGCTATGTACCATCGATAAAAAAAAAAGTATCTGCACCCTTTCAGTGTGAGACACAATGATACAGAGACTGATTTACGGGAAATGACATGTTTATGTCGTTTTGTATCCTTCATTTGTGATATTATCATAATTCTACAGATATATAGCTGGATTAGTCAGAGTAACATTGTACTACATGGTAAATCAACCCTTTTTGTGAATTAAACAGGCATGCCAACACTACCGATTGAACCAAAGACCAAGTACAGTATTACACAACTTATCCGACCCCAGGCTGCCGATACTTTTTTTTTTTTTTATTCGATGGTACCATTCTAAGTTTACAAAACTATATTCCATAACATTCCTCTGATTACAGATTCTTGTGCAATAAGGTGGATATATATATATATATATATATATATATATATATATATATATATATATATATATATATATATATATATATATATATACATATATATATATATATATATATATATATATATATATATATATATATATATATATGTGTGTGTGTATGTGTGTGTGTGTGTGTGTGTGTGTGTGTGTGTGTGTGTGTGAACCTTGAATAATCACAGGACTTTAGAAACCAACCGATATGTAAGAAATTTTTCCAGGGAAAAAATCAAAGCACGGTACATTTACATATTAGTCATACCTGTATAATATGCTTAAGTGAAATAACTAAAATTTAGTTGTAAAACACAGATACAAGACCTAGTACTTAAAGATCGTGAAAAAGATTACTGGGCAACAGTATACTCGTATAAGAGGGATACATTACTCCTGGGCTGTAGACAAGACAATCACTAACCCACCCCGTTACTAAACGTGTCTTCAGGACAAAAGATATACAGATTCTAACATGATCAGAGTTGCTTAAATTGAATCGTACTCATTTAAGAACGGCTTTATGTTTATCGAAAGCATGAGTGTCATTAAGGCAGAAAATATACTAATGGTTCAGGATTTGAGACTAGGAGGTCTGTGATCTACATAACCCTTCTCAATCCCTGACACCATCTTTGATGTGACATACCTAACACCTGGTTTGCTTAATCCGGAATTCAGGTAGTTTTATGTGAAGCATATCAGGAATAGCAAAAGGATTCAAAGTTAAGCAGTATAAATTCAAAATACTATATGTCTAGCACCAAACATAACTTTTCTTAGCATACATATTATGTACCAAGTAACTGTAGTATTTGCCCTCCCTGTCCCTTAACGCAGCGTCAGCACTAAATAGATGACAAACACAGAGCATTAAATTGAGATCTCGACTCAGCACAGACCCACACAATACAGTATTTGCCATCCCCCACACACATTCACACACGCAAACACACACACATACACGAGGGCACCGCAAACTCTCTCTCTCTCTCTCTTTCTCTCTCTCTCTCTCCCCCTCCCCTAGCCCTTCTCTTCCCTTCTGTATTTACTAATTTCCTTCGTCCCTTCCCATTTTTCCAGCTGTTATATTTATTACTTCCTTACATTCCTCCTTCTTTACATCTCATTTACCCTTTCCTAGTCTACCTTCCATCTCTCACTTTTTAATTCTTCTCTCTTGTTCCTTTGCTTCTTCCATCTTCCCCTTTTCCATCTCTGTCTTTCCTCATTCTTTCTCCCTGATTCCCTCGAGTCATCTGACTCTCCTTTCCATTCATCATTCTCCAGCTCATCCATCCCATCCCTAGCTTACTATCCTCTCCCCTCCCTCCGCCTTATTCCTTTTCCTTATTTTTTCTATGTTCACAGCCCCCTCTCCCCTCCCTCCAACTTCTTCCTTCTCTTTCTCTCTCTCTCTCTCTCTCTCTCTCTCTCTCTCTCTCTCTCTCTCTCTCTCTCTCACACACACACACACACACACACACACACACACACCTGTCTCATGTCACACAGCGTAATTAATGTTGTTCGGGGAAGAGAAGGAGGAGAAGAAGAGGAGGAAGCAGAAAATAAGGATGGTGATGGTGATGATGATGATGATAAAGAAGATAATGATGATGATGATTATGACGACGATGACGATGTTGATGACGAAGATGATGATTATGATGATGATGATGATGATGATAATGATGATGAAGAGGAGGAGGAGGAAGAAGAAGAGGAGGAGGATTATGGGAAGAGAAAGTGGAAAGAGAAAGAGAAAAATGAGCAAAACCACATTAAAAAAAAAAAAAACGAACAAAGAGGAAGGAAAACAAAGGACCAGAGAAGGTGAAACGAAAGATAAGGAAGAAAGGAGGGAAGCAAAAGACAAAGCATATCCAGAGGAAGGAAGGAGAGGAGAAGGAGGAGGAGGAGGAGGAGGAAAGTGAAAATGAATGAGGGACGAGAGAAAGGGAAGAGAAGGTACTGTAGGGGAGCTGGAGGAAGGAAGACGGAGAAGGGGTAGGCAAGGAGAGCGGAAGTAAAAGGAAAGATGAGGGAAAAAATATGAGACATAATAGACAGGAGGACGAAGAGAAGAAAAAATATGAGGATGAGACAAAAGGAGGAGACAATGGAAGAAAGAGGGGGACGAAAGGGAAGAAAAAAAAGAAAAGAAGAGGAAGGAGTAGGGGAGAGAAGACGAAGAAAGATAGAAGGGAAAAGGCAGAAGGGATTGGAAAAGGAAAAGAAACTCAGTAAAGAAGAAAAATCAATTAAGTGGAGAAAAAAATGGAAGACAAGATATATGGGATAGGGAAATGGTATAAAAATAACTTGCAGGAAATATATGAGGGCATAAGAAATGGGAAGAGGAAAGAAAAGATGAGGCGCCAGAAAAAATGTCATCCAAAGAAGCTATCCGAAAACTGCTCACCATTATTCATAAAACACCAGTTCAACTAAACGACGTTGAACGCAAAAGCAATGAGGCTGCCTGCCCATGCAATGCCCCTGCAGCTCTGGTGCATCAAAACACACACACACACACACACACACACACACACACACACACACACACACACACACACAACACCATACCTTGGGTGTCATGGATTTTTCACTATCTTAAACGCGGGCAGGCACCCACAATTCAGCAATGAATCAAGTCCATAACTTTGTTATGAAGAGAAAGATGGGAAGCTCCATCAACAGGAGGACAAATTGTTTTACGTAAGTGCAACTCCAGAGTCTTTAATAACTCAACTTGTCTTCCTGATGATTCCTAGCATCCGCTGGGTATTGGACACTGCTGCAAACATGAGTTCAAATGCTGTCATCTTGTGAAATACAATCCCCAAGTTCTCAAGAGAACCCTCCATCACAAGGAATCAGCCATCACACACACAAGATGCTTGGGATGAGGTGATCCAGAATGTCCAAAAGCCATAGTCTTAGATTTTCTTGTACTGAATTTCATAATTATTCCAGATTTAACACCATTGCACAAGGCGTTTCAGGTCTTCACTGAAGCTGTCATACAACACAGACTTATTCACTGTGCTGTATACAACAGCTGTTATAAAGTGGTCAGGACCCATAAATACTATCCTAAGAAGAACCAGACACAGTCTCACACTAGTAACATTAACATATTCAGTGCACATCTTCTACAGCCTGAAAGAAAATTATCCGTCGCAAGAGATACACATCAGCCAATACCAAGAGTCACAAGTTCATACAATAACCTTCTTTGACCTTATCAAAGGCAGATGAGAAATCACTCTCCAATAACTTACACTCAGTTTTGCAATCCAGAGCTCGGTGAGAAACATTGTTAGCAGGGCACTGCAAGTGCTTAGATGAGGTTGATAATCAAGCTGATGGTTCAGTAGCAGTGATATGCCTAAGGTTCTTAGCCAGCCTCGTGGCAACTTGTTATTCATATACCATTACCAAAGACAAAAGCGCACCTTGAAGAAAGGTGAAACTTTAGCCATTTCCCAACAAGAAGGAAAGAAACCAGAACTTAAAGGTAACATGAATACACGAGACAATCGAGAAATCAGCACTGGAGTAAACTTATGATAAACCATGGTCACCGGAGTTCTTGAGCTGAAGTTTCACCTTACTGGCATGAAAAGCAAAACCAGCCAGAAGAAGAAGCATGCTGACTGGATACAGGAGTTCAAAAATAATATACAATGAGTCGGCTTGGAGGAAAATAAAAACACCTTATCAGCTTGCAAAGAAGACATTCCTAGTTGGGGTCAGTCATCAGTAGTGGAATACCGGTTCTACTGTAAAGTACAGCACTGCGTGCATCAGCATGGTCCTCTTATGCTGATGCTCTGCCTCCTTTAGGCACCTTTATAATCATTCTAAAGACAAACTCTTCACTGGGCTGCAGTCTATTCGTTCTACACCATGTATCACGTGCATTATGCCGGGCCCATGCCTAATAAATTGCCTGTTAATCCTTAGATGCAATACAACAGATTTCATGAGACCAGGGCTGATCATCAGAAATTAATTGGATTGTACTTTAGTCAAAGTCCGGCCCAAAATATCTCCCATGACATTTCAACCTAGCAACGGGATCGGGTTCACGCCAAACCGACGCTCAGTCCAAGAATGGCTCACCCCAACAACATAACACCACGCTACTCCGACCAACACGCTTCTATACATCCATACCACTGATCGGCTGGGAGGCCACATTGTACACAGTACTTTTACAGTACCCATTTCCCATTTCCCTGTATTCCTGCCACACTCCCTCCCCTGTAATTACTCTTATTTTTCCTGTCCCTCTCATTCCTGGTCCTTCCTCCTCATCTTTATTCTCCTGTCTTCATTTCTTCCTTTTCCCCTGTTTATTGCCTGTTGCTCTGTTTCCTCTCTTTTCCTCCAGCAAGGCCTGTAAAATCGTTTGCTCCTCCTCCTTCTCCTTACTCCTACTCCTTTTCCTTCTTCTGGACCTTCTTCCTCTTCCTCCTACTCCTTCTCCTCCTCCTCCTCTTCCTCTTTAGCATTGTTGGCATATCTTAGTAATTCAGCAAATCTCTCTCTCTCTCTCTCTCTCTCTCTCTCTCTCTCTCTCTCTCTCTCTCTCTCTCTCTCTCTCTCTCTCTCTCTCTCTCTCTCTGTATATATATATTTTCCATTTCCTTATTACTCTCCCCAACTATGGCATCGTGGCCTTGGTCCTTCATACTCCAAAGGGTTAACAGACGACTGACTGTTACCTTTTTTTTTTTTTTCTTCATTCTCTGACTTTCTTTAATTATCACACTTTCTCTCTTTTGTTCTCCTTTTTTACCTCCCTGGCTCATTCCACTACATTTTTTTCCTATCTTGTTTTCTTCTTCTTCTTCTTCTTCTTCTTCTTCTTCTTCTTCCTCTTCTTCTTCTTCTTGTTCTTGTTCTTCTTATTCCTCATCTTCCTCTTCTTGTTCATATTATTCCTCATCTTCCTCTTCTTTTTCTTCTTCTTCTTCTTTTTCTTCTTCTGCTTATTATTATTATTTTCTTCTTCTTGTTCTTCTTCTTCTGTTGCTGCTTGTTATTATAATGATTATTATTGTATTATATATTGTGTTTATTGTAAAAAAGTATTAATAACAAGAACAGAAACAAACATATTAAAAATAATGATAATAAGAATAATAATAATAATAATAAAAATAATAATAATAATAATAATAATAATAATAATGATAATAATAATAATAATAATAGTAATAATAACAGTAATAATAATAATAATGATAATAATAATAATAATAATAATAATAATAATAATAATAATAACGGTAATATGACTATTATTATTATTATTATTATTATCATCATTATTATTATTAAATATTATTATAATTAATATCATTATTATTATTATTATTATTATTTATTATTATTATCATTATTATTACATTATGTTATTATTAATATTGTTATTTTTGTTATTATATATTGTTTTCTTATTGTAATTTCTTTCCTCTTCTCCATCCTTCCCTCTTTCCATCCTCTTCTTTCTTTCTTTCCTTCATTCATTCCTCTTCCTTCTGCCTTTGGTTGACTCTACACCAAGTGACAAGCCAAATGGTTTCCTGTACTCCAGGAAACCATTTACTACGCTGGGTGGTAACCATATAGCCAAATTTTAGCGCCTGGCGGTTTAATGGGTAATTACAGCGTTCCAATCGGATTGAACCGGTGAAGGCTCATATCCAAGGGGCGGCTGGGGTTTATTGCTCACGTAATACCACTCAGTCACTCTCATCTTAAATGTCAGGACCAACTGCCTAGCCCCGGGCTCCTACGCTCCTCATGGGGCAACGTAGGCTTGGATGATGGATGGATGGATGAATTATTATTATTATTACTGTGCCTGCCTTCCTCTCGCCTATTTCTACCATCTTTCCTGTCACTTCTTAATGCTTTTCTTTCCTCACAGGTAGCTTAACATTGAGTCACAAGCCAAATGGTTTCCTGTAAGCCAAGAAACCATTTACAGCGCTGGGTGGTAACCATACAACCAAACCATATGTGCGCCCTACATGTCAACAAGTGGGTTGGTGGAGGGTTAGTGCCCCTCCCTGTAAAACAAATAACTCAAAGTCAATGGCCACTCCTTACGGGATTATGGCATCTGGCAACAGATAGATAGATAGACAGATAGATTATTATTATTAGCATTATGATTTTTATTATTATTATTATTATTAACTGCAGTGTTTGCAGCATTAATATCCATTACCAGTATTATTACTAATGTCAGTTGACTATCATTGCTATATTTTTCAATATTCAGCGCCACTTTTGGCTTTGCCTCTTCTCTTATTTCTCTCTATTTTCATTTTCCTCTTCATCCTCCTTCTCCTCGTCCTCCTTCTCTTACTACTTCTCCCTCCTTCTTCTCTTCCTCTTCCACCTTCCCTCCTTCATCTTCATCTTATTCCTTGTCTTTCACATCACCGTTTTCTCCTACTGTCCCTCATATTATTTACTTGCCTATTCTCCTCCCAATTCTTTTCCTTCATTAGCCTCCAATTTTCCTCCAGCTCTTTCTCCTCAAACTCCTTTTCTACACTACCACTGCCATCGTCATCCTTAGCATTTTCCTCGTTATTTCTCCCCCTCATCGTCACCTGTATTTCCTTTTTCTTTTCCTCCTCTTCGTCCTCTCGATTCTTATCCTCTTCCTCCTGCCCTTTCTCTCCTGTTATCATCCTCATATCAGGCCTGTAGCCAGGTCTTGAAATAATGGGGGGGGGGGGATCTCCATCGTAAGGGGGGCTTTATTATTTTATACCATTCCTTCCACGTATATTTCTTCTAGAATGTATTGTATGAACATGTAATGAACTATATATATGCTGCATTATACTAATGTAAACACTAAAACCAGCTGAAACCAGTTTTTGGTACCAAGATGAACGTTATTCTTTTCTATACACGTGAACGTCACTTACATCTCTGTGGAACTGATATAAGACCGAAAATTCCGACGGAAGAATTATCATTTCTGTCCACATTACTTTGACCTGGAGAAACTGATATTCTCTAAGAGTATATTTATACTCTCAGCCTCGAGGAGTTTCCTTGTAACGAAAAAAATCGTCTGGCGTTAGCCAGTGTAAAACACAAAGTGCGTTTATGAGGCTGAACATGTCTAACACCTATAACCTATACCAGCTTATTTTGCATATAATGAATTACATCACGACCATATCATAGCCGTCATTAAACATGTAGCTGTATAGAATCAAAGCATGTTTCATGAATAAGTAGGCCCAGTATACCTGGCTTGAATTTCCGTATATTTTGTGTGTAAGAAAATCATATACGCATCTAAGTGAAAAAATTCTGGGGGGGGGTTAATGAATTTTTCTGGGGGGCTAAGCCCCTCCATAGCCCCCCATGGCTACTGGCCTGCCTCATATTCTCGTACCTTCTGTTTCCCCTCTTCCCCACATATTTTTTTTCTCTTCTTCCTAACTCTCACCTCGTCCTCCTCCTCCTCCTCATCATCATCATCATCATCATCATCAGGAGCAGCAGCAGCATTCTCCTTATACATAATATAATTTTTCTTCACTCATGTACCAACCATTTTACTGTCGCCCCTTTTTTTCCTTATCCATCGTAAGACCTTTTTTCCTGTTCTCCCATCACGTCCTGCCCCTCCCCTTTTCTCTCTCCTCCTCCTTATTCTCCGTCTCTTTCTCCTCGTTCTCCTATTCCTCCAGCTCCTGCTCCTCCAGTTCGTCCTCCTAATCCTCCATTATTCATTAATAATACAGGTGAATCTTCTACCTGTTTAATTTTTCCTCAGCCAGTCGACTGCCGACATCCCCCCCCCCCGTCTCTCTCTCTCTCTCTCTCTCTCTCTCTCTCTCTCTCTCTCTCTCTCTCTCTCCACCACTTACTCTGAAACACTTTTCATCCGTTTCTCATCACGCTCAGTTTATACTTTCTTTCCACTTCAAACACAGTTCCCTCTCTTCTCCCCATCCTTTCTCCTGTAGACTCTTCTGTCCTTCCTGTTCGCTTTCATTTCCCTTTGCTCCCAATTCAACAAATCTCATTTCCCTCCGTCCTTCACTTAGTGCAGCCATTCATCTCCATCCCATTCTTTTAGATAGTTTCCTCCATTTTATACTTCTTCCGCCAGTCTTCCTATTATATTCCTTCCATTCCTTTTACATATACAGGTAATTTGTCCTCAGTTTTACTTGCATTTTCTTAGCCTCCTCACCCGCTCTATCGTCTCACCGGGTTCTCTTCTCGCTTTCTTCCTCAACGTTTACGTACTTTCCTCTCTACACAATAGCTCTTCAGTTCTTCTATTTATACCTCAAGTGTGCTCCCCTCTCACCAGCTTCTTTTGTTTCACTTTTTTGCCTCATTGTCTTTCCTTCTCCCTTCGCCTTCCCAGCTTATTATCTCCTCCCTGCCTAGCCTTTTTTCTGTTTTTCATCAACTCATTCCCTTATTCTCATTGTCATTAGTAATCTCTGTTCTATCTTCTTATGTCTCCAACCTTTTCCATATCCTTTATCTCTTTCTCACGTCCATTCTTTCTACGTCCTTCTAATATTTATCTTCTTTCTTCCCCACTCTCATAGTATCCCTTCTCTCCTCAATTCCTCCCCTTCCTCTCTTATATCATTCCTGCTTCTCATCCTTTTCTTTTTAAAAGAAGGTGAACGAAGGAGGAAAAAACTAATTAAATAAAAAATAATCCATACACCAGGTTACTGGTGTCCTCCATTCACAAAAAAAATCAGCAACAGTTGGACTTGAACTGCTGGAGGTCGGAGTTTGGAGGGAACTATTCTGGGGTAGCGAGTTCCAAAGAGAAGCAGTTCGGGAAATAAAAGAATTCTGATAGGCAGAAGTCCTGCAGTATGACAGTGTGACAGTCCAGTCATGAGTACAGTCACATGGCCGTATAGCACAGAGGAAGGGTGGAAAGGTGGTACAATGGATGCAACTTCGTCTGAGCATCTGCCATAAAAATGTCTGTAAAGTAATACAAGGGAGGCAACATTCCTTCCTGCTTGTAGCGGAGATAGGTCAATTGTAATTGCTGGGTTATTAATCATTCTTACAGCTTTGTTCTGAATTTTGTCCAGTTGCCTTACTGAAACCTCTCCACATCCACTCCCCAAGAGTGAACACTATTCCAGCTGAGAGTACACATGACTCTTCTAAGTTATAAATAACTGCTCGTCAGTGAAACAGTAGTTTTAGCAAGTGATCTAACATAAGAGTTCCAGCTGAGGGACTTGTTAAGGGAAACACCAAGAATTTCAGTTCTTTTAGAGATAGAAATATTAGTAGCATCGAAGATAATATAGGAATCAAACACTATCTGTCTTTTAGTAAACTGCATATACTTTTTTTTTCCTAGTATTGAATGAGAAAGTGTTATTTTGTCACGATTCAGAGATCTTAGATAACTCTTGATTTTTGGAGATTGCAATACTGAGTTGCGAATCTGAGTTATTAAACTTTTCAAATGATTGCTTATGTGTGAGAGAACTGTGAAGTGTTGAGTAATCTGCATATGAGTAAATAGGATTATGGATGATAGATAAGAGATCATTAATATGAATTACGAATAAGGCTGGAGCCAGGCAAGCTTGTATTAGTTAAGTGGAAGTTGGAATATACATCATCTTTTACTCTAATCTTTCCGTTGCTTAGATTTGAGGAAATCAGTGGAAAAAAAAGACTATAGGCCATAGCTAGGGAGTTTGGATGGCAGGGAACTGTGCCACAAGGACACAAAGGCTTTATAAATATCGAGGGCTACTGCATGGGTTTCTCGATGTTGGTTAATTGACCAATGGATAGCATGAGTCAAGAGACTAAGTATATTAGCAGTGGATGTTTCGTGGTGGAAAGCATACTGTACTGTCTGTCACTAATTAAGTTGTTGGATTCAAGATGTTTAACCATATGCTTATTAATTTTAGTCTCAAAAATATACCAAGAGAAGATGCGATAGCAATTGGTCTGTAAACTGAGGGGTCAAAGGAACTTCCTTTCTTTGGAACTGCGTGAGTATTGGCCTCTTTCCAACGCTTCTTTCCCTTCTTTTCCTCTTTCCCACTCAGCTCAATATCCTTCCTGTCTTTCCTTCCCCGATTTCTTATCTTCTCCCTTCTTGTTTAACGTCTCAGTACAACTTTCCTCATCTCTTCTGCTCAATCTACGAATTTCCCCCTCCTTCACGTTACATCTCTATCATTTGTCACTGTGTCGTCTATTCTCTCCTTTATTTCTTCCTTGGTTTCCCTCCATCTCCCTCATCTCCTATTTCTTTTTTGCCATCTTTACATTCCCTTCCCTCTTCAAATTGTCCTCCTCCTTTTCCAGTTTCTGCTTTCAATCGCTTCGTTTCTCTCGGACTTCCCATCCCTCCGCCTTTCCATTCCCATATTCTTTATTTCTTATCCTCTTCTCTCACTTCCTGATTCCTTCCTTACTCTCTCCAGCTTCATTCAAACTCACATGTTTCCCCGCTCCCTCACCTCTTCATTCTTTCTTTCATGAATCTTCTTTCTGTCCCTCTCCAGTTACATCATTCTCCCATTTCACCCATTCCAACTTCATCATTTCCCATTTATTCCACCCCTCTCCAACTTCATCATTTCCCTCCTCATTCCATCCCCCTCCAACTTCATCATTTCCTCCCTCGTTCCATCCATGTCCATCTTCATCATTACCTCCCACGCTCCATCCCTCTCCATCCTCATCATTTCCCTCTCACTCCATCCCTCTCCACCTTCATTATTTCCCTCTCACTCCATCCCTCTCCACCTTCATTATTTCCCTCTCACTCCATCCCTCTCCACCTTCATTATTTCCCTCTCACTCCATCCCTCTCCAACTTCATCATTTCCCCCCTCCATCAATCCATCCATCTACAACTTCATCATTTCCCTCTCACTCCATCCCTTTCCAACTTCATCATTTCAACCTCACTCCCTCGTTCTCCAACTAAAGCATTTTTCCTTCACTCCACTAATCTCCACCTTCATCATTTCCCCCGCACTCGATCCCACTACAACTTCATCATTTGACTCTCACTCCATCCCTTTCCAGCTTCATCATGTTCCCCTCATTCTTCCTCTCTCCAGTTTCCTTTTTCCCCCTCTCTCTGCATCCCTCTCCAACGTCATCATTTCCAACGTCATCATTTCCAACGTCATCATTTCCCCCTCTCTGCATCCCTCTCTAGTCTCATCATTTCCCCCTGTTCCCATCCCCCAACTTCATTTCCCCTTCATTCCATCCCTGCCCAACTTCATCATTTCGCCCTCTCTACATCTTTCTCCAAGCCATCATATCCCCCTCATTCCACCCCTTTCCAACTTCATTATTTCGCCCTCTCTCAGTTACTTTTCAGCTTCAGCATTTCGTGTATTCATCCACCTCCAACTTCATTGTTTCCCCTTCACCCCATCCCTCTCCAGCTTCATCGATTTCTCCTCCCTTCCTCTCTCCAGCTTCATCTCTCATCTCTCCCTCCCTGCCTTCCTCTCTTCCTCTGTCCGGTCTTCCCTCTCACAACACACACAGGTAGACCAGATTAGATTATGTTCGGCCAACCATATCAGAAACTAGTCAACACTGCCTGCCCTATCTCTCTCTCTCTCTCTCTCTTCTTCCCTCCCAGCCACAGTCCCTCCTCTCTCCCTGATTACGACGTCAAGCCAAAGTGTTTCGGGAAGATTACACAATGTCTGCAGGGGAGTTAAGAGGCCGCCTTCCTTTTTCCTTACCCCATCTTGATCTCTCCCCCCTTCCTTAAGATTTCATATCTTTCCCTCCCTTTTTACCTCCTTCCATACTTTTCATTATAATCTAATTCCTCCCCGTTTAACTCACATCCTCATTTTCTCCCACCCTCTCCCTTTTTTTCCCACTTAGTGCATGGGCTGCAGAGGTTCCTGTGTGCACGGAGTGTACCTTACGTTAGTCTGTTGGTTTTTGGAATGGATATCCTGAAATACAAGATAAATCAGGATAGACGTTCTGAAACCTGGCAGTTAGTGAGTAATTTATTCATTTTCACGATATCGGCTGCGATTTTCGCCCCACAAATTACGGGCAGGTTAACTTAAAACAGCCGTAACTCCCATGCAAATGAGGACTGACACATGAATTGCCGCTGATAATGTTCGTTTTAATCAACTCTTAACAGTGTTTTAAAAAATATTATTTTTTAATCGCATTATCAGGTCATAATAGGTCATAAGGCCGTCAAAAGGAGGGACAAATAAAAAATTTACCCTCCTGAGTCAAATAGAATCTTCTCGAGATGAAGACTGCATAACATTTATTAATTTTAACAGATAGAGCGGTTCAAGACAAACAAAATGAAAGGCAGTTTGGACCATTTCATACCCAGTAGAGGTTACAGTGGGTTTTGGAATAATACTCCGTTTTCAAAATATCATTTTTTTTATAGTGTGACATAGTCAGGATACTAGAGTGTTAAAGATATTCCTGTAAGCTGCTCTTAATACCATTAGAGCATAATATTAGAAAATAGGCCCATTGTTCATAAAGACCAAGTCACCTCAATCTATATACGTGGCGGCACCATCAAAGGTCGATCGTCATTAGGGGCCATTTACTTTACATATGCATGCCTTCAGGTGGTGTTGTACAGTTATAGTTGTATACAGCAAGTACATGATTGTGGGAGTGAAAGGTTGTGTTCTATTCATTTTTTATAAATTAATGTGCACAAGATTTTCCACTATTCATATTGTTTTCTTTTTTCTTTTCCTATTCCACAGACTGACTACGCAAGGAGTGAACAAAATGGCCATGGCAGAAAAGGCTGTAAAAATAATCGGAGAGGCTGAAGCTTCGTTAGATAGTAACAAATGCATCATCTGCCAGATCTCTTCCTCAGAACCAACATCGAGAACTGAAAATGACCGAAAACGTGAACGTGAAGCAGCGTCGGTCAGAAAGGATATAGTTTGTAACAGAATTGAGTTACTTAGGGATGGTGAATTTGTTTATCATATGAAGTCAGTGTTACAAATCTTACCCACTGAAGAAAACGATGGAGAGATTACAGAGCAGGGCAGCAAATGAGGAGTAGACTGTAACACCAGTCGAGCAGGGCAGTACTCTCAAGGTGGATGGAAAGCTGATGACAGGGAGAGCTGGAGCTCCCGTTTCATCAGCCCTCGGGACTAGTTCCTGACCATCCCCCTTTGCTGAAATTTTTCAGTGTTTCAGTAACACAGAGAGTAGGCCAGCATGCTCTCCAATACAAGTTTCTCTATCAACACTAAACTACATGCACAGTACACACTACACTTCCTTTTCAAAATTTAAAAAAGAAAAAAAAATGGCACACTACAACAATGCCTTGGAGTCCCCATGGGAGGGGACCATAAATGCCCCTACAATCCGTCCCTCTCGCGGTGTCGACTCTTTGAGCTGCCTAGATCCACTGTCTGACTCACTTCTTCATTTCTGCAACATTCGCGGTCTTTCCTCCAACTTTCTGTCTGCCGAATACCACCTCTCCTCCTGTAAACCTCACCTTCTCTTCCTTACTGAGACTTAGCTGTCTGACACAACTGACAGCAAACCCTTTTCTGTATCCTCCTTCTTTCTCTATACTCAATTCAAAGCCAAAGGTATATGTTGCATATATTTACGCAACGACCTATCTTGCTCTCGTATTCCTGAACTTGATTCTTCTGAATTCTCTACTCTGTGGCTTCGGCTGTCCTGTCATTCTCTGACTAAATATATCTGCGCTGTTTACTTATCTCCTAATTCTACTGACTGTCAAAAATTCTTTGACTATCTTACTTCTACGATGGAACACATTCTATCCATTTCTCCTTTCTCTGAAATCTCCATTCTAGGAGATTTCAATGTTCATCACCACCTTTGGCTCTCCTCTCCTTTCATTGATCCACCTGGTGAGCAAGCCTTTATCTTTTCTATCCTTAATGACCTAGAGCAGCTTGTACAGCACCCTACCCGTATCCCTGATCGCCTTGGAGAGAGTTCCAACATACTTGACTTCTTCCTTACAACTAATCCTTCTGCTTACACTGTTAGTCTTTTCTCTCCGTTGGGCTCCTCCGATCATAACCTTGCTACTTTAACCCGTCCTATCACTCCGGTACGGCCTGTGGACCCTCCAAAGAAACGTCGTCTGTGGCACTTTGGAGCTGCAGATTGGGAGGCCCTCAGGCAGTACTTCTCTGATTTTCCCTGGAATGATTATTGCTTCCATGGCCGGGAGCCATCTGAGTGTGCCTTGCGCATTACGGAGGTTATTCTCTCTGGCATGGAGGCATACATTTTTTTCTCATATCCTTTGACTAATGCAAGAAAGCCTTGGTTTAATCACGCTTGTTCTAATGCTGTCTGCAATAATGGCAGGGCCTGTAAAAGTACCGGAGCCAACCCACCCCTAAATCACATCTTTTTTACGTTTCTGCCCAGGCTCGTGCTAAATCTGTTTTTTGCTTTGCTAAATATAATTTAATCTATATAAAATGCTCTCAACTCTTCAACTCGAATTCTACCTGCTTCCTCTGGCACCTTGCCAAAAACCTTTCTAACAACGTTACCTCATCATCCTTCCCTCCTCTTTTCTACTCTGATGGCTCTGTAGCTATTTCTTCTACTGATAAAGCAAATCTCTTCGCTCAGACATTCTCCTCTAATTCCACTTTAGATGATTCCAGTGCTGTTCCTCCAGCACTTCCCCCCTCTGACTTCCTCATGGCTGGCATTAAAGTTTCTTCAGCTGATGTATTTTCTGCCATCACTGGCCTCAATACTAACAAGGCATATGGGCCTGATGGAGTCCCTCCAGTTGTGCTCAAGAACTGTGCTTCTGTGCTTACACCCTGCCTAGGTAAACTCTTTCGCCTTTGTCTGTCAACCTGTACCTTTCCTTCTTGCTGGAAGTTTGCTCTCATTCAGCAGGTCCCAAAGAAAGGTGACCATTCCCAACCCTCTAACTATCGTCCAATTGCTTTAACATCCTGTATCTCAAAAGTTTTCGAGTCTATGCTTAACAGAAAAATTTTAAAGCATCTTTCCTATTACAACCTTCTTTCTGATCATCAGTATGGGCTCCTTCAGGGACGCTCCATTGGCGATCTTCTTACCTACCTTTCAGACTCCTGGTCATCCTTCTCTCAGGACTTTGGCGAAAGCTTTGCCATTGCACTTGACATCTCAAAGGCTTTTGATCGAGCACAGTTAAATCTTTAATTTCTAAACTGCCCTCTTACAGTTTCTATCCTTCTATCTGTGCCTTCCTCTATTCCTTCCTTTCTGGTCGTTCTATAACTGCTGTTGTAGATGGCCATCGTTCTTCTCCTAGATTTATCGACAGTGGTGTTCCTCAGGGCTCTATCCTATCACCAACTCTCTTCCTCTTATTCATCAATGATCTTCTAAGCTGTACATCTAATCCTATCCACTCGCACACTGATGATTCCACCCTTCACCTTTCCATTCGGTTCCCCCAACGTCCATCTCAACAGTTACTTCAACAAACAAGGGATGAGGCTATGATACGCCTAATGTCTGACTTGCCTCGTATCTCTGACTGGGGTAAAAATAATCTTGTTGTTTTTAGTGCATCAAAGACCCAGTTTTTACACCTATGAACCCATCAAGATCTTCCACAGGAGTACCCACTAATGTTTAATAATATCCAGCTCAATCCTGCATCATCCTTGAACATGCTTGAGGTTTCATTCATACAGGACTTATCTTGGAAAGATCATATTGCATCTCTTGTAATATCTGCTTCCAAGAGATAAGGTGTGCTAAGCGGACTCCGTGCCTTCTTTACTCCTCCACAGTTGTTGACTTTATACACGGTTTTTATTCGCCCCTGTTTAGAGTACAATTCTCATGTGTGGGGAGGCTCCCCACATACAGCTCTTCTCAATAGAGTGGAGTCAAAGACTATTCGTCTCATCAACTCTCCTCCTCTTACTGGCTCCCTTCAACCTTTGTCTCTTCGCCACACTATTGCTTCTTTATCTCTTTTCTATCACTATTTCAATGGTCACTGCTCCTCTAAACTGTCTGCTTGCATCCCTCCACCTCTACAATGGGTGCATAACACCTGTCTAGCAACAAACTCTCATCCCTTTGCTGTCCAACTCTCTGATGAAAAAGTTAACCTTTACTCCCAGTCCTTCATTTATGCAACAGGTCAGCTCTGGAACTGTCGCCCTCTGTCTGTATTTCCTACTTCCTATGATCTCCAATCTTTCAAACGCAATGTGTCCAGGCATCTCGAAATGAATGGATCTTGAATTTGGCTCTCTTTTGAATTGTTTTTGTTTTTTTTCTTGGAAGGAACGTTCATGTGGCCTCAGCCTTTGGTTCCTTCTTCCTCGCATAAATAAATAATAATAACTCGACTGAGGAGACAGATGTGTCTCTACAGTGTGTTCGATCAAAGACAATTCCATGGGCAATGTCAACATGACAATGTGAAAATGTATAACCATCAGTGTGAAATATATGGTTTGTGCAAGTCTATCTATCTATCTGTCTATTGACAGATTCTTTAATCCCTTATACGGGGTGACTACAAACAAATCGCCTTCACGTCACCCTGTCCCACGCCATTTCACTACCCTGCTCCCAATTCACCCCCCCCCCTCTCTCATATACCTCTCCACTCCATCCCTCCATCTCATCCTTGGCCTTCCCCTCCCGTTCTCCCCCTCTACCTTACTCACATACACTCTCCTCGTCAGTCTCTCACTCTCCATCCTCTCCACATGGCCAAACCACCTCAGTGTGTTTCTCCTAATGCTTCCTATCACATCCACATCCACACCACAACGCTCCTTCACATCCTTCTTTGTCAGTCTGTCTCTCCATGTGACTCTACATGCTCCTCTCAAATAACTCATTTCCATTGCTCTCACTCTTGACTTGTGTCCCTCCAACAATGTCCAAGCTTCACTTACATACGTCAGAGTTAGTATCGCATTACTGCCATGTAATAACTTTTTCACTTCCATGCTCACTTCCCTGCTTCTTATCACTGGCTTCAAGGAACCAACAACCTTTCTTCCTTGTTGTACCCTTCAAACAATTCACCCTCCAAACATCCATCCTTACTCATCACACTACCCAAGTACTTAAACGCACTCACATTTTCCATTTCCTCATCATCCAACCTCACTGTACATTCACTGACTTCGCCTTTCTCGAAGACCATAACTTTACCCTTCACTACATTCATCTTTAGATTCCGTTTCTTACACACTCTTCCAAACTCATCCACCAAGCCTTGCAGCTCCCCTTCGTCTTCATTTAACAACACAGTATTATCTGCAGACAACAGTACAGGGAATTTCCAAACATTGCCCTCTCTCACTAGGGCCAATCCAACAGCCACTGCCCTACCTTGTATCTGTTTTATAACCCCATCCAAATACAGGTTGAACAACCATGGAGACATGACACATCCTTGTTTCAACCCAACCCTCAAATAGAAAAACTCTCTCAGTTCACTATCCATACGCACTGCAGACTTAGCACCCTCATACATACTCTTCACAGCATTCAACAACTTCCCATCTACTCCATATATTCTTAATACTTTCCATAATCCTTGTCAGTCCACCCTGTCATATAATTCTCCAAATCCATGAAGGCCGCATACAACTTCTTTCCCTTCTCTAGACACTTTTCCACTAAAGATCAAAGAATGAATATCTGATCTACACAACCTCTTCCCTTCTTAAATCCTCCCTGTTCTGTCTATGTATCTATCTATTGCCAGACGCCTCAATCCCGTTTGGGGTGGCCACAAACAAATCGCCTCCAAGTCTTTCTGTCCCCCGCCATTTCACTGCCCTGCTCCCAACTCACACCCCCCTCTCTCATATACCTCTCCACCCCATCCCTCAATCTAATCCTCGGCCTCCCCCTCCCTCTTCCCCCCTCCACCTCACTCACATACACTCTCTTCGTCAGTCTTTCACCCTCCATCCTCTCCACATGGCCAAACCACCTCAGTGTGTTCCTCATAACGCTTCCTATCACATCCACATCCACACCACAACGCTCCTTTACATCCTCATTCGTCAGCCTGTCTCTCCATGTGACTCCACAGGCTTCCTGTTCTCCTCCAACTAATTCGTCTGTTCTTTCCCTTACTCTGTCAATAAGTATCCTACCGTATAGTTTTCCTGTTACACTAGGAAGACAAATGGCCCTATGATTACCACACACTTCATCTTCCCCTTTCCCTTTGTACAACGGAATAATTATACCTGACTTCCAATCCTCCGGGACTTTACCTTCCTCCTTGGCCAATCTGCACATCTTCTGCATCCATTTTACTACCATCTCTCCCCCATGCTTCAGCATTTCACCACACACTCCATCAATTCCTGGGGCTTTCCTCATTCTGACTTTCTTCATTGCTTCTACAACTTCCATCTTACTGATTTCTTTCTGTCCTCTCACCTCCCTCCTTCTCCCAGCCATTCCCCAGCCACTTATACTCGCATTACTTTCATTCTCTATGTTCAACAATTCATTAAAGTGTTCTCTCCATCTGCTCAATTTTTCTCCCTTCGCAACTAGTAATCTACCATTTTTATCTTTCACTCCTCTACTATCTTCATTACCACCTTGTCTGACTCTCTTTACCTCTTTCCAGAACGTTTTCTTACATTCCCTCCACTTGACACTCAAATTCCTTCCAAATTCCTCATCCACTCTCTTCTTACTCTCTCTTACTAATCTTTTCACCTCTCTCTTCCTTTCTACATGCAACTCTCTCTTTCGTCTCTCACTTTCTTCCACGCCCCTATTTCTCATCCATTCATTACATGTTTTCTTCTTTTGTGCCACAGCCTGTCTCACCTTTTCATTCCATCATGCTGTTCCTTGCATCCCCTTTCGTCTTCTCTTCACCCCACACACCACCTCACATGCTGCACATATTTCATATGTGAATATCTTGCACACACCTTCCACATTCCCCATCTGCTCCAATTCATATATACCTAATCGTTTCTCCACTTGTCTCTTATATTCTGCCTTTTTCCCATCCTCTGGTAACCTTTCCACTCTCCTTACATTTACTCCTTCCTCCTGTCCTTCTCTTCTTCTATTTTTCTATTTTACTTGGACCTTGATTCTGACCACCACGTGGTGGTGGTCAGAAAGTCCACTCCCCCAACCTCTATAAGCTCTTGCATACATTACACATATTCGCATCCTTTCATCCACACACACATAATCAATCATTGCCTTCCTTTCATTCAGTTCACCACCCACCCTTCTCATCACTCGCCATGTATACCTGTGGATCATTTTGTGCCTGAGGCGGGTATTGGCTATCACCAACCTCCTCCTGGCACAAATATCCACTAGAGCACTGCCATTCTCATCTATCTCAGCAGGCACACTCCACTCACCAACTACTCCATCCAACTTCACATCCCCTACTTTACCATTCATATCACCAATCAAAAACACTCTCTCATTCCTTTCAAACTTTTCCGTGCACATTTCGATATTTGTCCAGAACTTTTCTCTCACTCTGCTTGCACGATCTTGCATTGGCACATACACGCACACAATCGCCCACATTTGTAGTCCAACTTTCTGTCTTACCCACACAATCCTTGGGCCAGCTGATCCATACTTTCTTATATTCTCCCTCCATCTGTTACAACAATACACACTCCTTCTTTTGCCCTCTCATTCTCACCTAGTCCTGCACATATACCCCCATCCATACTTCCATTCTCTCACACACTCTCCTCTCCATTTAGTTTCAGTTAATCCACATACATCCACTTCCACACCCTCAAGCACCTAGACAATCTCTCTATCACCTCATCATTTGCACCCCTAACATTCCAGGTCGCCATCCGTATCATATCCTTTGTATGGTCCTTAGTCGTCATCTTTTGGTCAGTCCTGGTCCGAGGATTCTTGCTTGTATTTTTAGTTAGTTGTTTTCCAGGGAGGGGGACTAACCCTCCGCCAACCCACTTGCTGTCACGTAGGGAACATGTGCCGGTTGGTCAAGTATGATCATGCAAAGGAAAACCAAACACAAGTGGCGAGAATCTTTCTGGCAAGAGACAAGCATGGGATAACGTGATAGAAACCACTGAGACTGGAAATTCAAACGGTGATGGATATGAACTCAGTTATGCGAGAGACTTCATCAACAGATACCTGGAATTTGAATTTACAGAAGATAGGCTTAATGTTACAAATTGTGAGGTCAAGCTTCTATTGACCAACCACTTTGGCAATAGAATCTACTTTTCACAGGCCAAACAAACAAACAAGTAAGTTTTTCAGCCAAAAGGTAGCAGTGGAGCATATGGCACAAACAATAGGATCTACTCATCCAATAAAGCTATGTGCTGAGAGAATACGATTGTCACTACAAGATATTGATTTTGATCTAAATGACAGGTTTTGTGATGGCAATGGTTTAGAAGAATCCTGGAATGCAGTGTCGAACCCAGATCTGCTTTTGAGTTTCTTTGAAACATTGTTCATTTTTTATGTGAATGAGTTTAGAGCAAGTCAGGTTGAACGTGATGGTGATAGTGATGATACTACCACATCAGGCATCTCTGACTTTAGGCGGCACAAGTTCCACAGCCTATTTCAGATAATGTACTATAATCTCCACAATGGACGAAAGAGAACACCACTGCATATCATGAACACTGAAGCATTATATGAATCATGCAAAAGTGCAACACTCATTTCTAGTTTTAGTCATTTTGGCTTGTGTACAAACTATGATGAGCTCATGCGTCATCATAATGATATGGCAACATACACTGTAAAATCCAGTGAAGACAGTCCCATTTCCTAGTCACTTCAATAGAACAATGTTTACTATGGCAGCAATTGATAACTTTGATCACGATGAAGCTACCCTTTAAGGAATATATGGCAGCCATGATATTGTGACAGTTTTGTTCCAGGATCATGGGGGACATCAGACCCGCAGGCCTAGAATTTCTGAAACGAACATCTTACATGGGCCAGAATCGTTCACTTCCAATTTGCTGTGCCAGCAGCTGAAACAGTTTTACCAACCTCCTAAGAAAGCAGACATACCTGAGGGGTATACAGTATCAGCTATCCATCCTGCAAAACATGTTTTCTTGAATGTTGTCCGTAAGAAGGATATTGCCTAGCTTTTGGGAAGACTGGACTTGAATGACACTAGATCAGATATCATCAGTGCAATACCTAATGAGCAAACAATGCCCACATGGAGTGCGCCAACTCCATCCTGAGTGTTGAAGAAGTACCCCTGAAATGGGTTGCATTCCTTCCAGTCCTTCCCTTTCCCATCACACAGTAAGATGCCGTGTACACTGCCATGAAAAACCTGGAGGGAATTCTTGCCTACCTAAAGCAACCTGTATTGCCAATGACTTGTGATGAGGGAGTTTTCCGTGTAGTTCAAGAGACTCAACTGATATGAGCAGAGGAATTCAACAACGTTGTACTTTGCCTAGGGTCCTTTCACATGGCAAAAATTGCTTTAGGATGCCTTGGAAAATATCTGAGGCGTAGTGGCGCAGAAAGTATAATGATAGAGAGTGCTGTCTTTGGGGTGAATGTTGTAGATTCCGTTTTGAGTGGAAAAAACTACATTAGGTCATTGAAAGGTCAACAGCTGTTGAACGAGCTGTTTGCAAGACTACAGTGGATTGCATTTTTCCAAGAGGGTGACAGCATGGCAAAGTACAGGGGACAACTGAACAACACTGCACAACTGAGATCTATGATATCAAGGAAGCTAACAGCAGAGAGAATCAGACAACTGAAAGAATTTGAAGCCAATAGTGATGCACTGATTCATGAATTCGATCATTTTGTTTCCAAGAATTCTGCAGACATTGAAACTTTCTATTACTGGTTCTTTTACCCAGCTGACGTCCCACTTGATTCGCAGCAATCGAGAAGGTAACTGGACACTACAGCTCCAGTTAGTTCAGGACCTTATGCCACTCTTTGCCGCCTTTGACATGGCGAATTATCTGCGATGGTGCTCACTGTATCTAGATTACCAGATACTGTACCCACAGTGCACCAGGCATTCATGGAAGGAAAGTTTGCCGCAAAGCGAACTCCAGAATGCCTCAAAGCAGGTGGTGCCGAGACGGCCCTAGAACAAACTACAATCAAATCTCAAAAGAGTTCAGCAGGAATCATTGGTAGCTCGAGGAGGAATTAGTATGCTGTGAAACGGGAGATCACATATCATGAACTGCTTACCATTACAAATTTGCACAGACTAGTATCTGGTTCAAACCCAAACAGCTATGAATTAGAAGTAAACTGAGCTTTTATGGTGGGAATAACAATCTGAGAAGAGAAATAGTCAAGCAATCACAAACGTCATTGAAAGAAATGATAACCCTTTCTTAATACCAGCAAAGGATCAAAGGCTTCACAATATGCTGACAAATGATGCAATGACAGAAGATACCAGTCAACATTTGCTAAACACTGAAAGGATTGGACGAACTGTATACAAGAAATTCTGGAAGGATAGATTTTACACGAAAGTAGTTTGTCTCTCTGATACTATTCACAGGGCAAACTACATACATGTGCTGCACTGCACCAACCAAGCAAGTCATCACTGAAAACTTCAGGGAAATCGTCAAAAGATTCCCAGCTACAGAGAATGCTAGATGTTGCCAAAGGAACGAGGGCAATCTATGGACGAACTGTTAAAGTTTGATGTATGCTTGGCTTCATATTTGTTTGATGAAGAGGGCCTAAGGACCACAACAACCAAGAATGATATAGTTCATGAGTTAGAGAAGCATCTTGGCAAAGAACATCCAACAAAACCATCAAACTCAATGAAGACAAGGTATATTGTTGATGTCATGGCCTGTGTTCGCAAAATAAGGACAACTACTATGAGGAGCTTTGGAAATCTTGTGACAATATACTGAACTCAGTTAAGTGTACAGCAAAGTGTGCAACAAGAGTAGATTTTGTATCTGACTCATGCCTTGAAAGGTCCATAAAAGACTCTGAACGACAAAAAAGGGAAAAAGAGGTCTCCAATAGAGCTACACAACATTAATAAGGAAACACCACTTCCAGTGGACATGGAGAGGTTCTGGCCATCGAAAATGAACAAGACAAAGCTGGAGACCCTCCTGCACCATGCGGCCTTAGATCATTCATGGAAACCATCAGCACCAGAGATCCTCGTCAGTAATTTTTGAGGTCCGGGTGATTTCATCCTATCTTCATGAAAGTTGTCAGCTAGATTGGTGTCTGAAGTTATGGAACTGAGCACTGATGTAGAGTAAGCAAACCTGTAATGCATTGTTCATGCACTAGATGCTGTTAAACAAGGATGCAACCAACTTACAGTGCTTTCATCTGATAATGATGTATTAATTCTTTTCATATACCACTGGAATGAGTTCCATTCTCATGGGTTGAATGAGTTGTTGATTAAAACTGGAACTGGTGATTCCACTGGGTACATTCCAGTTCACATACTAACAGCACTACTAGGGAAGGATCTGTGCCAGGTGTTGCCTGCAACGTATACACTGACTGGCTGCTACTACACCAGCAAAAATCGGCAGTAAACATGGTGCTCTGAATGCAAACCAAGAAAAGTACATGAAGGTATTTGGAACCGGATTTGATTATAACAAGCAGGTTGGCATGGCTGAGAAGTATCTGACGAAAGTCTTTAAGAGAACAACAACATGTAAGAGAACAGATCAGCTGATAAGCCATATTTACTGTATCATCATGGCAAGTCATGTTTAGGAGACCTACCACTGACCAGCTATGCAACAAAGCTGCATATAAAAGGAACATATTTCGCTACTTGTCAGATAATTTCTGTTTTGTCAAAACCTCCATGTGATCCCCTTGATCCACATTGTACCTGTTTGAAATCGTCGATAAGCTCATGGTTCCAACCATAGGAAAGAATCTAGTATCTGAGGAGTTTACAGTGGTTTGCAGTTGTAGTAAGTGTACAACCGACCGTTGTCCATGTTGCAACAAGCACGTGCCTTGCTGTTCATTTTGTAAATGTCGAAATGGCCTGGTTCCAGGTGAGATGACGTGTAAAAATCACTTTGAGTAATTGAAATTGGCAGATATTGTAAGTTTTAGCATGTCAAACAAGTTCGAGACCGAGACTCACAGTGATACTGAATGCCCGAATGCTGATATATATATATATATATATATATATATATATATATATATATATATATATATATATATATATATATATATATATATATTGGATTATACATGTACACTTTTGGCACTTTTAGGGTTTAAATGATTTTCGAAGATCTTTGCATTGGTTTTCATTTATATGGTTATAATTAAACATCCAAAACTGATTACATTGTTTGTTATAACCTTGTCTTAGTCCTTCAAAATTATCCTCTTTGTGACACCCATGAAAAATGACATTTTGTAAATGGGGTATTCTTCCAAAACCCACTGTAACCTCCACTGGGTATGAAATGATCCAAACTGCCTTTCATTTTGTTTGTCTTGAACTGCTCTATCTGTTAAAAGATTCAAACTATTTGACTTAAGAGGGTAAATTTTCTGGTTTGTCCCTTCTTCTGACAGCCTTATGACCTTTTTTGATCTGATAATGGAAAAAAAGTATAATATTTTTTAAACATTAAGAGTTGATTAAAACGAACATTTTAAGTGGTAAATCATGTGTCTGCACTCATCTGCATGGGAGTTATGGCTGTTGTAAGTTAACCTGCCCATAATTTGTGGGGCGAAAATCACAGCTAATAGCATGAAATTGAATCTAAATTACTCACTTGCTGCCGGGTTTCAGAAAGTCTACCCTGATTTATCTTGTTTCAGGATATCCATTCCAAAAACCAAAAGACTAACGTAAGGTACATTCCATGCACACGGGAACCTCCCCAGCCCATTCATTAAACCACCATGTCCCATCAACAGGCCCGCATCCAGGACTGTGCACAAGGTGCACGTGCACAGGGGCCCCCACATCAAGGGGGCCCCCCACCAAAAAAAAAAGTTTGGATGTTTGGAGAGAGTAAAACTCCATCATTAATAAAAAAAAAATAATCAAAACAAAAATCAAAACAAAACAAAACAAATCAAATCAAAACAAAACAAACCTAACCTAACTTAACCTTGAACAAGCTTACATTAAGGCTTTTGTTCAAGGTTAGGTTAGGTTTGTTTTGTTTTGTTTGTTTTGTGTGTCCGTGAATGATTTTTTGTTCTTTATCGCATGTATCGCTAGCCAGTGCATTGGTACTGTATACTTACCATGAGAAAGTAAAACATAGATTTCCCTAATTTTTCTCTTTCTATAATTGTCTGAATTACTTTTTAAAAGTTAGTGCTATAACCAATTTTCTTACGTTTTCTATGGTTTCATTATTGATATCTCGTACGGTTCTCGTTCATTTTCTGTACTGGACCTGGCTCTGATCCTTGGCTTCAGAAGTTCACACAATCACTTGTGTTCTGGCTTTCATTGCAGCAGGTTAGTGTTGTCCACATCAGTTCTTGGGTATCGTATTGACGTAGTTCGTATAGCTGCAACGTTGTATTCTTATCACAGATGAACATACTGTAAGAAACTATTTTTTTCTTTTGTTTTTGGACGACATGCGCCTGGCACTTTCATAAAAAGAACCTCGTTTGAACATCCTCATTAATGAGAAAAACGACAAAAGAGCCACTAAAAATGTATTGTTGTATACGACGTACCATTATTCAAACTTACTGTTATAATATGCATTCATTGTATCCTATTAAGACACTTTTCAGTTGAAAGCAAAAAGTAACTTTTGTTCAGTTAATGAATACATCTAATAATATCTCCGCAAGGTTATCACTGATCCTTTTTGTATCTATGTATTGCATTTATATTGGCTGGGGGTACGAGAAAATTTCCTGAGATATCAAGGGGTACGGGCACTGAAAAAGGTTAAGAACCACTGGCCTAGACTTATACTGCTACTGCTGCAGGTGCCCTACTTATACACTGTACCATATGCTTGTAATTCCATGCATGTACAAGTTGTAGGTTGGCCTCTCAGAATTTCCTGTAATTCTTGGATGCAGTCATCTTGTATCTTATAATACACTATAGTTGACTAGTTGTATAGTAGACCATTCAACTGTAAAACGTTTCAATTAAGTAGTCCCTGCTATCACAAGTAGTTTAAGTTAGCAATAACTCACACTGTCTCACAGAGAGGGACAGAGGTGTAGATATCTGTTTCCGATTTTGGTAAGGAGTTAGAACACTACAAAAGGACATCAAAGAGTTTTCTACATAAATTTCATTTCAATTTCAGAGTTCATCATGAGTGGATTTGGTGACAGGCACAGGGGTGCCCGTACCTATGCCAGTGGAGCTCAAAAAAGAAAGCATGCCAAAGAGAAAAAGGAAAAAGAAGCAAAAGAACTTGCAAAAATGTCACGTATGACAGACTTCATACATTCCAGCATGGAGACTCCAAAAACATCTAAAAAAGAAGACGAGGATGCAATCGCTGATGCAGTAGGATCTGAACAGAACAAAGAAAGTCAACAAGGGACCTCAACTCTGACTTCAGATGAACAGCAATCACAGCATGAACACCAAGAGCCACCAGAGAAATCAGAACGTACTAATGACGAGACGATGATTGATGCAGATGCCATTGGTACAGAAACTGACATTGGTAAATGGCCTGACCATCTGAGTAAATTGGTGGTAGACTACTGGATAAAGAAAGGTTCAAAAGATTTGCAGCACTGTGATGAAAAACTGATTGACCAGAAGTCCTACCAACAGACATATATATACTGTACATATATATATATATATATATATATATATATATATATATATATATATATATATATATATATATATATATATATATATATATATATATATATATATATATAATCCGCTAACCCTGCTTTACCCCATGAGGGCGTAGGAACCCGGGGCTAGGCAAATTGGTCCTGATATTAAAAATGAGAGTGACCAATCTCACTCATCCCTGAGTGGCATTACGTGAGCAATAAACCCCAACCACTCCTTGGATATAAATATGCACAGGCTCAGTCCGATTGGAGAACCTTAATTACCCACTAAAACAACAGACGCCATAATCTGGTTATATGGTTACCACCCATCGTAGTAAATGGTTTCCTCGTGTACTGTACAGGAAACCATTTCGTTTGTCACTCAGTGTAGAGTCACCCAGAGGCAAAAGGAAGAGGAAAGAATGAAGGAAAAAAAGACAAGAGGGAGTGTAGAATCATCTGCAGGCAGAAGGAAGTGGAAAGAATGAAGGAAAGGAAGAAGAGGACAGAAGGAAAGAAGTTAGGAAGAGAGGAATGGGCAGTCATCCCAGAGCAGCACTACATCAAGTGAGTGGATGGTGAGTGCCCCCACCTACCACTGCATATATATATATATATATATATATATATATATATATATACAGATATATATATATATAGATATAGATATAGATATAGATACTTATAGATAGATAGTTAGATAGATATAGATATATATATAGATATATATATATATATATATATATATATATATATATATATATATATATATATACTATGTATATAATTTGGTGGTAGGAGGGGTGCTCACCATCCACTCACTCGATGTAGTCCTGCTTTGGGTGTCTGCCGTTTCTTCTCTTCCTTCCTTCCTCTTCTGTCTTTCTTTCCTTCATTCTTTCGTCTTCCTTCTGCCTACGGGTGACTTTGCACTCCCTCTTCTATCTTTCCTTCATTCTTTCCTCTTCCTTCTGCCTATTGGTGACTCTACACTGAGTGACAAGCCAAATGGTTCCCTGTACAGCAGGAAAATATTTACTATGCTGGGTGGTAACCATATACCCTGGCGCCTGGTGGTTAAGTGGGTAATTAACCCCTGAAAGACGGGTGTCCGCTTCTGCTGCCCGAGGGTATTAGGTTAAAAAAGGCAGGTGACCGCATTTTCGGTCACGCCCCCACACCCCCCCAAGAACACCTCACCCACCCCACCCCCCTGCCACAAACCAACAACCACCCCCTCCCACCCCAACCCCCCTAACCCGGCCCCCCCGCCATGCCCTTACAACCCCCACCCCCTACCCCAAACCCCCACAACCCCCAACTTCCCCCACCGCCCCCAAATCCCCGCTTACGCCCCCTACCACCCCTAACCCCCACCCTCCCACTACCCCCACCATCCCCCACCCCCACTCCCCCACCCCTACCCCCACCACCCACAACCTCTATCCCTTACCCTCTACCCCCACCACCCCAACCCACTACCCCTTACCCTTCCCCACCCTCCCATCCCCCCATCCCTAAACCCCCATGCACCCAACCCCCCACACCTCCCAAATCACCCCACCCCTGAAATCCCCACTGCCACCCCGACACCCTCCCCACCACCCCTGCCCCCTCCCCACCCACCATTTACCGCCCCCACCCATCATCCCCCCACCCATCATCCCCTTCACCTCCACCCTATCTCCCACACCCACCCCTCACCTCCCCAACGACCCAGCCCCCCATTTGCACCACCTTACAACCACCCCACCCTACCCCCAACCCCTACCACCACCCCACACAAACCCCCCACAATATCGCACCCGCCGATTATGCCCGTCTTGAGCGTATGTCAAAACATTCCGATGTCCGTCTTTTAGGGAAGCTCAATCGGACTGAGCCTGTGTAGGTCACTCTCATCTTAAATGTCAGGACCAATCTGCCTAGCCCCGGGCTCTTACGCTCCGTGTAGGGCAACATAGGATTGGATGACGGATATATATATATATATATGCAAACTAACCACAGGAGAAATGAAAGGAGCGACAGTGAGTACTTTCGTATATAACATCTTCAGACAGAGTGAGACAGAAACGTAAAGGGTAGAGGTCTTTTATGCACACACGCAGCAAGTAGTGGCACACAGAACAAAGGATGACCTGAATTTTTACATGCGGCTTAACTTATGGTCACCTGCAGCAGGGTGTGGCACACTTGATGTAGTGCTGCTCTTGGGTATCTGCCCTTTCCTCTCCTCCATCCTACTTTCCCTCCATCCTCTTCTGTCTTTCTTTCCTTCGTTCTTTCCTCGTCCTTCTGCCTACATGTGACTTTACACTCCCTCTTCTGTCTTTCTTTCCTTCATTCTTTCCTCTTCCTTCTGCCTGTAGGTGACTCTACACTTTGTGACAAGCCAAATGGTTTCCTGTACAACTGGAAACCATTTATAACGCTGGGTGGTAACCATATAACCAAATTTTGGCGCCTGGTGGTTTAGTGGGTGATTACGGAGCTCCAGTCTTATTGAACCAGTGAAGGTTTATATCCAAGGGATGGTTGGGGTTTATTGCTCACGTACTGCCACTCAGGGATGAGTGAGGCTGGTCACTCTCATCTAATGTCAGGACCAACTTGCCTAGCCCCGGGCTCCTACGCTCTTACAGGGCAATGTAGGATTGGATGATGATGGTGATATATATATATATATATATATATATATATATACTTGGAGCTTCAGTGACTGTCCTTTCTTCCGCTGAGGATTGTATAACCAAACTTTGTCACCATCCTTGAAGCTCACCTGACTTACCATGGCATCATACTTGCACTTCATCACCTGTCGCACTTGATGATGTTCCTCAGCCAGCCTTTCCTGAGGATCCCTCTCATAGCTGGAGGTGTCTGTAGGCAGCTCTTCATCAGGTGGTCTTCCCATTAACAAGTCAATGGGTATGTGTAACTCATGGCCCAGCATCAGCTTTGCAGGGGTTTAGCCGGTAGACTCAGGGAATGCAGACCGATATGCCATCAGCAATGCAGGTAATTTCTGGTCCCATTCCATTTGTCCCTCTGTGTAGTACTTGGCCAGTTCTTGTCCCAGGATTTAGTTGAATTTCTCCACCATCCCATCTGACTGTGGCCTTAGTGGGGTCGTCCTGGTCTTCTTGATCCCCAGTAACTTGCAGCTCTCACGGAACACAGCAGACTCGAAGTTTCTACCCAGATTTGAATGTGGTTCTTGTGGCATCCCAAAACAACAGAAAAACTGGTCAACCAACACCTGAGCTACAGTCACAGCCTCTTGATCTGGGATGGCATAGGCTTCTGGCCACTTTGTGAAGTCATTGGCGACACATAAATACCGGATTCCTCTTTCAGTAAGTGCCAGAGGGTCTGGCAATGACCACTGCTACTCTTACCATTGGTGCACCTCCATGTTACAGCTGGAGTGTTGTGCAACCATGTTTCTTGGGTCCTTTCTTGGCACAACATATATCACAGGCCTGACACCACTTCCCAACATCCTGATACATGCCAGTCCAGTAAAACTCTTGTTGCAGCTGAATTAGAGTTTTCTTCACTCCCAGGTGCCCACTAGTGATCTGGTTACGGGACTCATCCTAGATCTTGGACCTCATCTTCTTCGGAACCTCCAGTTGCCAGTACTTGCTGAGGCCATCGGGTCTCTCACTGATTCTCGAATAGTCCATTGTTGAAAGGAAGAAGGTTCCACTAACTCCAGTAGCTCTTAGTCGCAGGGCTGTCTCTGGAAACCTGTTCCCAAGTTGGTCACAATGTTCTCCGCTGCAGCCACTCTAGCACTGGTTGTAAATCTGCATCCTCCATCTGCACCCTCTTCAGATTTTCTCCGGCCGACACTGGCCCTGTCACTGCAGTACAGTTGCATTTCTTGATAAGATCTCTTTTTATTACACTGCCGGCACTCTGGGCCACAAGGCAGACGACTCAGGCTGTTAGCATTGCCATGTACCTACACAGGACGGTGCTGCACCTCATAATTGTGCTGGTCCAGCTTCCTGAGCCAGTGTGCCATTTTTCCTTCCTGATTCTTTACTGTCTTCAGGCACATGAGTGCTGCATGGTCCGTCCTGGTGAAGTAGGGCCCATTCATGTAGGGATGGAAGAAATCAAGCTCTTCATCACTGCCAAGAGGTCCTAATGGGTCACAGAGTAGTTCTGCTCCAGTGGGCTAAGCATACTCATTCTCATCCTTCTACGAAAGGACTCCACCAATTCCATGGTCACTACCATCACAGTCCAGGATGAATGGCTGACTGATATGGGCATGGCAATACTGGAGAGCTTGCCAACACAAGCTTGAGTTCATCAATGGCATTTTGAGACACTGCAGTCCACATAAACTTCTGTCTCTTCCCCAACAACTTGTGTAGACGTGCAGCTCTTGACAAAATGTCAATTGTAGGTACACAAGCCCAAGAAACTCCGTAGCTCTTTCACACAAGTTGGAACCGGCCAGTTTTCCACAGCTGCCACCTTCTCTGGATCAGTACAGATGCCGCCCTCACTTACAATGTGTTCCAGGTCCTAGACTTCCTTCTGGAACAAGTAGCATTTCATGGGGTTCAGCTTGAGGTGTCCTGCACATATTCTGTTGAGCATCTCTAACAGCCTCTTAAGTTAGAACGGTCTTGATGTCTTATAAGGGGCTGAGACCTTGATTTAGAACCCTAGGGTACTATATGAGGAGCTAACTGCTTCATCCCTGGATATACAGGTGAGCCGCATATATGTTGCAAATTCATAATGTGGCAGTTGCCGTAGAACAAGTCACAGATGCATTCATTATTCTGTGCCAGTCAGTCTTGTGTGTCTTGCAGCCTCCAGCTTAATACTGTCGCGATTTAAAGCTTTGGTCTGAGGAATTCTCCAGGTGAAACCCCTGAGGACATTGTTTCCAGCTGAATTTTATCATCTAATACGTCGACTGTGAAAGTGTTTGGTGTTCTTGAACACTGTATAAGTCCTAGAAATACATGCAGTATGCACCCACATTTTTACAACTAGTGCCATCCCACACATTCATAAGTGCTGGTATCACACACTTCTAAGCACATTTATGCTTTATTTTCACTTACTACGTCTCACCTTTGTCACTCATACATTGCAAGGTAAGGAATCACCTGTGTTTTCCTCTCCTAAGCAACTACTTCTTCCTCCACCTTACGTACCCCCTCTGTACTGCTACAATTGATCCGTACCACCAGCACCACCACACAGCATCACTCAAACACCTACCTTTAAGTGTCATCTGTATTTTACTCCCAGTCCCACCAACCACCATCCTGTGCAGCACTGGTTTTTCACTGTCTATCATCTTTCTCCTACATTTTTCATTCTGTCACATCAACAAACATTGCCACTACCAGTACTACCACGTTCTTCTCAGTCATCATCACTGATCAGTCGATGGGCGACTGAGTACTAACTGTTACAAAGGCATGGTTCCTTGGATGAATAGTCCCTGTGATGTCAAGAAAAATATCTATTTACAGCTGACTGGGCAGTCTTCCATGTGCATCACTGGCAACATCATTGGAATGAAGGATTAAGCCAAAGTGATATAAAGTATCTCAAATGAAGTGACCATACTCTTTTTAACCTAACGTGGCTCAGATTTTCATACTTTTACACCATAAATCAAGTTGCTTAGTGGTAGAAATAAACAATACTAAAGATCTACATCCTTTTCATTGCACGTCTTCGTGACTAGCACCATATTTCAGTGCTAATCTGTCCCTGCAACTCAACATTCCAGAAGGAAAGATGGCAATTCCAGATCTAGTTATAGTGAAAACAGTATACCAACCTCACATCCAGTAGTGTAAGACATACATGGATCATTATTCGATCACGTATTGGTGATATAGACTCTGTCTTGATGCATTCATAGTAACTTCAAGAAGAAAGTAAAGTGCTGTTGCAGGATACGCAGTTTCTCAAAGCAGAATAGTCCTGCAGATCAAATATCCAACTATCATCTTCATATGATTTGATCCCTCCAAGAGATCGAGTCTGACCTTGCTGTAATTAAAACTTCCGCCCCAAACAATCCTGACCCCTGCTACCCACGTGACTTGATCCTTCAGCCTCAGAGTCCTGCATCTTCAGGCAGCAGTGATGATGGTCATGAAAAACTCACATTTGTTAGGACCGGTTCCCGGAACATTCAAAGCTGCTATATTTAGTCCCTCGCTTCCCTTCTTCCACTGGTCCTTATTCAGTGTCGAAACCCACACAACGGAAATGGTATATATCGTTACTTAAGATGCTCGCAGCTGAAGTCAGCTGCCACTAGGGCTATGCCATGAATAATATACCACTGCTCCGAATTCAAAGGCCAACTAGTCGCTTCGTGTTTCACTCTGCACACCTTAGACAAATCCCATTCTTACACCCTGGGAATACTCACTATATATGTCAACTGTCTAATAGACAGACACCACACTAAATCCTACCAGTGAAATGCTCATTCCCGAGACACCCTCACTGCCCAGCACTGGCACAACTTAGCCAGGCTGTAATGATCAGCAAGTGATCTCTGTCTATCTATCTATTGCCAGACGCCTCAATCCCGTAAGGGGTGGCCACAGATAATTCACAGTCATTTTCCGGATGACGAATTTCTCGCACCAAATCCACTGTGCACTTCCTTTTGTTATTTCTGAGTTCCCGTAGAGCTCATCAATGGTTACCATCTCTCGAGAATCGCAGTCTAAACCATTGCATCACATACCGCTGAAGCTTACATTTAATGGACACCTCTGCTACCACTCAACAATAGTCGTTGATCTTCATTCACTGTCACCACTTCACTCAGCCAGAAGGGAGAGCGGTCCTTCATGTTCCTCCTTTAAGCACCTGCAAACCGCTGAGGAGGATACAGGAGAAGAGATGCCACTGACATTCAGAACCAAGTGGTTAGCCCTTCTGTTGACACTGTCCCTCCTATTCCACTCACCGGGAAAGTGCAGTGGGAACAACAATCACAGTAGACCGATACCCAGTGCCAAGTTCAGCCACCTCCCTCCCTACAACCGTACCCTCTTTTGTACCTCCCACTACACATTTAGTATCGCTGTCCTCTAATTCTCTTTCCTCTTTTTACTTCTGTATTCACCCTCCTACCTCCGTTCCCTACATTAACCATAAACATTTCTTAAACTTCTCTACTGCCACCAGTCATTGGCTTCCCCTACCCCTCCTCTCTCTCTCTTTCTCTCTCTCTCTCTCTCTCTCTCTCTCTCGTACCACCCCGTCATCCCCTCTCCTGCATCACATCCACCTCTGCTGCAGTTTCTAATCTCTTTTCTCTCCCTCCTCCACCTCCCTCACCACGTCTCTACTTTCCCTCCATCTCTCTGCTTCCCAACACACACGAACAACTCCTTGGAAACTCAATTTGTCGCCATGCGGAGTAATTTTCAGGGGATTGATTGGACAGGGTGTGAAAGTTGTTGCCCCTGCCATCCTCTTTCCTCTCAATCCTTGTGTTTTCTCGTTTTGATTCCTGGTCCCCTTCCGTATATTTGCTTCCCTCCTCCTCTCCCTCTGCCGCAACACCTTTCTCCCTCTCTCTCTCTCTCTCTCTCTCTCTCTCTCTCTCTCTCTCTCTCTCTCTCACACACACACACACACACACGCACACACACACACACACACACACACACACACACACACACACACATACACTCACACATCATCATCATCATGATCTTGCTGGTAAAAACGAATATGAAAGGGCGGATGGAGAAACAGAGGGAAAAAGGGGAAATCAATATACCACCGGAGTGAAAATTAAAGGAAAATACCATACAAACAGAGTGACAGGCAGGTTTAGTAAAAATTAAATGAAATTACCATGTAAACATACTAATAGACAGGTCTGTGTTCTTAAATAATTGTTCTTACCTATCTGTATCTTTACAGGAATTAGTCAAGCTAGTACTGTCCCGTGTAATAAATTACTTTTATCATACATATCCTTAGGTTTATGAATTGTTTTGGCACACACTATTTCATTCGGTAGTGCATTCCACTGATCAAATGCCCTGTTTAGGAAACTGAGTTTCCTTATGTCTTTATCACCTCTCTTTTTTATGCAGTTTTTTTGCAGTGTCCTCTTGCTGATGCTTCCCTATAGGTTATATACTCCTTTATGTCCATTTTCTCTTTCCCTGAGATACAGTTATATAGCATAATCATGTCTCCTTCTTGGGAGGAAGGTAGAGTCCCGGAGGATTGGAAGTCAGGTATAATTATTCCCTTGTACAAAGGAAAAGGGGAAAAAGAAGAGTGTGGTAATCATAGGGGCATTTGTCTTCTTAGTATAATAGGAAAAGTGTATGGTAGGATACTTATTGACAGAGTTAGAGAAAGAACAGAGAAATTAGTTGGAGAAGAACAGGGAGGCTTTAGGAAGGGAAGAGGTTGTGTAGATCAGATATTCATTCTTAGATCTTTAGTGGAAAAATTTCTAGAGAAGGGAAAGAAGTTGTATGCGGCTTTCATGGATTTGGAGAAAGCATATGACAGGGTGGATAGACAAAGATTGTGGAAAATGTTAAGAATATATGGAGTAGATGGGAAGTTGTTGAATGCTGTGAAGAGTATGTACGATGGTGCGAAGGCTGCAGTGCGTGTGGATGGTGAACTAAGTGAATTTTTCTCTTTGAAAGTTGGGTTGAAACAGGGATGTGTCATGTCTCCATGGTTGTTCAATCTGTACATGGATGGGGTAATAAAAGAGGTACAAGGTAGGGTAGTGGATGTTGGAGTGGCCCTGGTGAGAGAGGATAGTGTTTGGAAACTCCCTGTACTGTTGTTTGCAGATGATACTGTGTTGTTGAGTGAAGACGAAGGGGAGCTGGAAGGCTTGGTGGCTGAGTTTGAGAGAGTGTGTAAGAAACGGAATCTAAAGGTGAATGTAGGGAAGAGTAAAGTGATGGTCTTTGAGAGAGGTGAAGTCAGTGAATGTACAGCGAGGTTGGATGGTGAGGAATTGGAAAATGTGAGTACGTTTAAGTACTTGGGTAGTGTGATGAGTAAGGATGGAGGTTTGGAGGGTGAAGTGCTTGAAAGGGTACAGCAGGGAAGAAAGGTTGCTGGTTCTGTGAAAGCAGTGATAAGAAACAGGGAAATGAGCATGAAAGTGAAAAAGTTACTACATGACAGTATTGTTATACCAACTCTAACGTAAGGAAGTGAAGCTTGGTCGTTGTTGGAAGGACACAAGTCAAGAGTGAGAGCAGTGGAAATGAGTTATTTAAGAGGAGCCTGTGGAGTCACATGGAGAGACAGCCTGACGAATGAGGATATAAAGGAGCGTTGTGGTGTTGATGTGGATGTGATAGGAAGCGTTATGAGGAACACACTGAGGTGGTTTGGCCATGTGGAGAGGATGGAGGGTGAAAGACTGACGAAGAGAGTGTATGTGAGTGAGGTGGAGGGGGGAAGAGGGAGGGGGAGACCGAGGATGAGATGGAGGGATGGGGTGGAGAGGTATATGAGAGAGGGGGGGGTGAGTTGGGAGCAGGGCAGTGAAATGGCGGAGGACAGGGCGACTTGGAGGCGATTTGTTTGTGGCCACCCCGAACGGGATTGAGGTGTCTGGCAATAGATAGATAGACAGATGTCTCCTCGTTTCCTTTTCTCCTGTAATGTTGGCAGAGTCATTTTTTCTGGTCTTTCTTCGTAGCATAGATCCCTTAAGTTTGGTACCAATCTTGTAGCTGCCCTTTGTACTTTTTCAGTCTGTATCTATGTGAGATGAGGATTCCAGACTACTGATGCATAATTCAGGGCTGGTCTGATGAATGATGATATTATCTTTCCCAGCATGTCTTCATTTATGTATGTGAATGCCATTCTCATATTAAAAAGCAGTGTATGCATGTTCCGTGCCTTCTCACTGATGTGGTCAGCCTAGGAGTGATAATCAGTGACAGACTGACCACATCAGTAGTCAGTGGTCGGTCTGTTACTGATAATCACTCCTAGGCCCTTCTCTCTTTCTGATATGGGTAGGACTGAATTTCCTAACTTATAATCCCAATTTGGTCTTTTTCCACTTTTACCAAGCTTAATTACATGGAACTTGTCCACACTGAATTCCATTTGCCATTTATTGATCCATTCATGAAGTTTATTAAAATCTTTTTGTAGCTCCCTACAAGAGACTGTTAGTAATTCTCCTTTGTATTTTTGCATCACCAGCAAACATATTTAGAGTGCTTTCATTTTCAATGTTACTATTTATGTCATTTATATACACTAAAAACATAATTGGTGCCAGCATTGACCCCTGTGGTGTAGTGACCCAAAAGGTTTTTTCATTGATGTTATGACCGAAATCCCTCTGAGAAAACATAGTATAACTGTTTTCTCTAATTGCTGGTCCCAAATTGATGTCAATAGGAAATAAGTCCAAAGTACTCATAGTAATCTACTACTGTATGGGAGAGGAGAAAATATTTTAGCTGCCCCACTTAACAAGAAGGAGAATGGGTTTGTTTACCTTTTTTATATTAGAAACTAAGAAGATTTTCCCACCATTTGTGATAAAATGTGATCTGACTAATTGCTATGAGTTACTTACTAAGGAATCTGTAATTTTTATAATACATAAACCTAATATGGAGTGTGAAAGAACCATGGCTTAGGTTGTTTTGGGGTCTGGGGTGATCTTGAGCGGCTCTTTGTCTAGGGAGTGGTAAAGACTGGCTGTGTGCCCGAGACAGTTTCTTGGAATATTAGAGGTAAGATTAATTCTCAATGGCCAAAATTAAAGTAAAATAAACTAATGAGACAGTGGTGGATGGTATATACTGTCAAAATATCATGCCAGTATCCCAAAACTAGACCAAGCTTTGTTCTTTTCACTCAGGGTGAGGCAGATGAAGCCCCTAGTTTTATAACAGAGCAAAGACAGGAACCAGTTTATGTAAGTTACAGTACTTATATCCATATCAGTGAATGTATTATGACATTCAAATGTACTTAACTCTGAAATATCTAATTAAGCTAGGGAGTAAGATGAGAAAACTTATGTTCCTTATTATCCAAAGTAAAGCCAATTTTTGGTTAGACAATAAGTAATATTGAGGATTAAACGTTCCTAAGTATAATGTTGAATTTATAGGAACGGGTTCGAGTGTTCAAATGCTGGAGGAGATTTACCGAGATTTGGACCCCTCCCCCCCCTCCGAGTCGTCAAGGACGGTTTCTAGGCCATGGACAGCCTAGGGTACCGGGTCCAAGCAAGGAGGGATAAGTGAATGACTCTTGGTGCTGTGATAAGTGGATGATTCATGGTGCTATATTAAGGATAAGTGGATGTTGTTCCTAGTGTATTTTTCTTATTTTTATACTGTGCCATTTTAGTATTAATTAGCATTGTAAGTCTCTAATTTGAGTTTCCTTTATAATTACCTTCTCACAATGATCATGCACTGCACAATTACCCCTTTTTAATTAGTAAGAGGAATTTTAATAATATGGGCTAACCTTGGTTGGTCGAGGATTCCCATAAGTCTGAGATAAGAGAGAGATTGACGAGAGGGGAATTAATACTGAAACTTTTATAAAAGAGGAAAGAAGGGAGGGCCCTTACACTGGTGGCAGCAGTGGGATAGTGCAGTTTCATTCATTGTGAGAGGTAATTTGATTGTAAGAGAAATAATCATGAGTACCCCTAACATGGCTGGGTGGGAAAATGATCGTAGTGAGGAAGGTCAAGGCCAGACTGGCACAGACCAAGTTCAGGAAGAGTGCGCAGCAAGCCATGTTGACACAGTAGGAGCAGAAATAGATGCCCTGCACAATGATATCCAGAAGCTTACTCAAAATATGACAATTGTGCATGCACAGCATCTTAAGGAACAGGCTGAGGCCCGTGAGAACACGAAGAAGCTTGAAAGCTTAGTTATGGCTATGGCTAACAAAACAGATTCAATGTCACAGACAGCTACTGCCTCAAGAGTAACCCAAGTTACTAATGTAGCATTTAAGCCACCTGTTACCTCCACCCCAGGGAAGACAGCAGTATTGGTAAATAAGCCTCAGGTACAACAGTCTGTTGCAACTGGACCTAACTCTAATGTAAGTTAGCAAATTTACATTCAGTTGTAGTGACATCAAGGAATTGTCTCTTAATAAGTTGTATGGTATTGAGGCACAGACCACCATCCGGATGTTTACACGACAAGTGAAACAGTTGGCAGGAGACGGCGATGAGTTGAGCAAGAATATTGCTTTTAACTGAATGGACAAGCAGATAATCATGTTTGCTGAAGGGGAACTTCGGAAATGTCGTAATGGTGGAACATTTGAGGATTTGGAAAGGGTTTTAGTTGCAATGTCTAGTACACCACGAAATGCTGTTCAGGCTTTTCAGGAATTGAGTAACTTGCCCTATTCTCTGGAGGATGATCCCCGGGAGTTTGTCAGTTAGATCAAGTGGAAGTATAGGGCCATCTGTGCGGCATTCCCCATGGCAGAACCCCCAAATGAGGAGAAAATGTGGGAAGGAATAATTCTGGATTATGTCCCACAGGCAATTAGAGCTAGGCATAAAATTTGTAAAGGAAAAGGCATGACTGAGGAGTTTTTGACATAACTCGAAAGTGGCAGAAGTTTTATGACAGCACAGGTCAACAAAGGAGTAGCTAGCTCTGAAAGGGCAGAAGTCAAGCTCCGACCGTGCGGATGGTGTCAGGATGGTAGTAAGCACCTACGTTCTCAGTGCCTGGAAACTGCCACCTAGAAGCTGTTTCGATTGCTTGGCCCAGGGACAAAGACAGGGACATGCAGGGTGTCCTGGAAGGCAGAACGGGGCTAACCCTCCAAGTAATGACCCAAATACCCCAAAGGCATGACATTTGAGTGGCGAAACTACTTTCAGGTTAAGAAAAGAAAAATATAAAGGTAAAATGGAGGTAGATAAAGAGACAGGTGCTATTTCGTCTAGAGCTCAGGTTGATGACTGGAACATTGATAGCATAAAGAGAGGGCTTGAAGTTCCAACCGTGATGATAACAAGTAACAACAGGGAAGCAAAAGCGTTTATAGACACAGGCTCTATGGCAACACTCATGAAAGCCAGTCTAGTGAAGATTTTAGATACAGAGGACCAGGTTAAGCCCACTACCAAAGTGCTACAGTCAGTGTCAAATCATTCGTTGAAGGTCCAATGAGAAGTTATGGTGAAGGTAATGGTGTCAAAATCTTGCACAGTACAACACAAGATGGTTGTGGTCCCTGATGAGTAGTTGTCCTCAGATATCCTGATGGGAGCAGACCTGATCGGTAAAGCAAGATTTGTGTGGGATGGAAGAACTCAAGACCTGTATTGGGATGAGCAGTATTACAAAGTTTACAGTGTTAAGGGTCATTCTGTCCACAGGATAAAATGTAAGAAGCTAAGTAAGAGTTCAGTAGAGAGCACTATGAAGGATTCTGAGCAAAATTGGCTGCATGTTAAAGAAAAGGTTACTTGTGTCCCACAGCAGCTATCCTACCTGAGAGTTGCAAGTAAGAAATTCCAGGAAGGCCAGATCATACTTGTTGAGAAGGATCATATTAGTAAATCCTCCAAATGGGATAAGTTAACCATGCACAGAAGCTGTTTTGTGGTTGATGAGAATGTAGGCTTCGATATACCAGTAATTAACTCCAGTTGAAAGCCGTCCAGAATAAGTTCCCCCGCTGTAGGGGGTCACCTTGACGTGGTGGTGGGGCTTGATGCCTTCTTTGAGGGCATGCTTACCTTTGTAGGATTCAGCATTTGTCGGCCTCGTGGACCAAGCACCTCCTACATCACTGGTGGAGGAGGCCTGCTGGTGATGTTAGTCCCTGCCCATTTGCCATCTAGGGCGGGACTGTTGCCTCCCCACTTGTTTGCCATGCATGGCATCCCATAATGCTGGGAGACAGGAGTCCTGGAGGTAGAGCGATGCTGCACGATGCGCCCTGCAGCTAGCAATACACCTCTTTGGTCCCTTATTCTGGCTAGATGGGCGGCCTGGTTGGGCCCGACCAGGTCAATCGGCTGGTCATGCGTTGGCTAGGGTCAAGTGGGCACTGGGGGGCCTGGAGGCTCTTATCGTCCTGGAGTCACCCTTGTCCGGGTCCCCCAGTGGTTACCTGCGTACACTTCTCTGCTACCCCTGGGGTCGTCAGTGGCTCTGTCCCTGACATATGGCCTCCCCTTGTTGGGCTCCATGGTGGGTGGGGGAATGAAGGTATTTTCTTTATTCATGGCAAATACTCCCCCCGAATTTGGTGCTCGAGTGGAGGACAGCCAGTCCTTTGAGTCCCCTGCTGTTGAAAACCCTCATTTAAGGGTGCTCTTCTGTGCCGGAATCGGGGAAAGAATAGCTTATGATACTCCTTATGCAGCCATGAGACCTTTTGGTGTCATGAGCAGGTTAAAGATGATATTGTGTCAGGATGGAGTTTCATTTGATGCTTATGTTACCTGCTGTGAGAGAGCTTCTGCATTGGCTGCTCTTCGAGCTTTAGATGAAGGAACTGCGTTATTTAGATGCAAGGCTGAACTTTTCAGTATAGCAAATTTGTCTGACGATTTTGACTTCATACCTAAGCCTTTTGAGGATGATGACGGCATTCCTGAAATTCCGAGAGACGTTCCTAGGCTATAATGACATGTCGCCACATATAAGGACGGCCTCAACAATTTTATCAAAGGATCAGAATGCCTCGAGAGGAAAATAGGAAATATCCCTGAGGGGAATTTGAAGAGGTATGGGAGGAATTTGTTAGTTAATGTGGGGAATGACACACATGTTTCCCTTTTGTCTAAATTTATTCCATCTCCTGACTCGGTTCTTCAGTCTGTTTTCCCACATAAAACCATCAGTACTGCTAAAGGAGTAATTTACAGCAGTGATCTATGTGACTTTAAGGATGAAGAGATACTGCGTCATTGTCCTCCGAATGTTATTGAGGTAAAGAAGCTGAAAGGTACAAATTCCGCTGTTTGTCTGACATTTTCATCACTCATCTGCCGGACTACATCAAAATTAGACATCTGAGATTTCATGTCAAGAAGTTCTGCCGTAGGCCAACACAGTGCTATAACTGTTTCAAATATGGTCATGTGAAGGACTCCTGCAAAAGTCAGAAGACATTCTTCATTTGTTCTGCCAGTCACGACCCTGAATCATGCTCTAACTCTAAGTTCTGCAAGCATTGTGTTGGTGATCACTCTCCGAATTCAAAAACGTGCCTGCGGTACCAGTTCAAGCAGGAAATTATTGCGCTCGCAGATAATGAACATATTTGCTATGGAAGTGCTCGGCATCGGTTGTTGATGGCCCACAAACACCCTAGCTCCAAATTTTCAAGTGTCGTCCAAGGGTTTCGATCCCATCTTTCTGATAGACAGTCCCCTCAACTTCCTTGCACTATTACTAGCAGCACTAAGCAGAATAACCCTCAGTTACCCGCCAAGCCTGTTCCAGCTTCTGCTAACAAGTCTTCTGTTGGTCTTTCAACTTCAGATTTGCATTCATCCCAAACCCTTCATGATACTTGTGTTGTCTCTGGTAAGGGACCCTCATTTTCTCGGTCGTCCTCTGCCCAGTCATTGCCAACTTGTACTTCAAAGGCCGTCAGTAAGCAGAGGGCTGTTGCTCCCTCTGTACAGGACCACTCTCGAGCAATATCGTTGTCTCCCCGTACTTCAAAGGCCATCAGTAGGCGGAGTGCGGTTGCTCCCTCTGTGGGGGGAAGCACTCTCGAGCAATGTCGATGTCACCTCGTCCTTCAAAGGCAATCAGAAAGCAGAGTTCGGTTGCTCCCTCTGTGAGGGAGCACTCTTGTACAATGAATGCAAAGGCTGACAATGACTTCACTTGTCCTCCCCGTTCTAAGAGATCCCGGAACTCTTCTTCCCATATGGATACTGGTGGTATTCCACTATCCAATAAGTTCTCAAATCTTGATAAGGACTGTCCAAGTGACGACCGTTCGATGGGTGTCTCTTCTTTACCTTCTGTCTCTGACCCCCCTGTAGTATCTGATACAGTTGTCCATCCCCTCCCGAGGTGACAAAAATCTGTGTCTGTTTCATCTGAAACTTCTAAGTTTCCAGTCACCAAATCCGATGCTGACAAGTCCGTGAGGAGCCATCGTCTGTCATTGCACCCTGATACCAAACGTGTGCCTTCATCTTCCCAAACGCGTAATGGAAAGGTTGGGGCTTCTGACGTTAGCAGGTAAAGTTCCATTCTGACATCCTGCAATGGAATTGTAAGGGTCTTCGCTCTAGGTCTGAGCAGCTAAAAGTTCTGATGCATGACCTTGATCCAGGTATCGTTTGTCTCCAGGAGACCATGTTGGGCTCTGAGGTATACGATCCTGGATTGAATTATGTCTTTCACAGGTCTACCTCTCCACCAGGAAATAGGGCACATGAAGGTGCAGCAATATTTGTTCACAGGTCCTTGCAGCACTCTTCTGTTCAGTTGCAGACGACTCTCCAAGCTGTTGCTGTTACGGTTGTATTGGATTATACGCTCACGGTATGCTTCCTGTATCTTCCACCTGGTGGTGGTTTCAGTGAGCAGGACATTGAAGACTTAATCCGTCAGCTTCCTGCCCCCTTTCTCCTTGGAGACTTTAACACTCATAATCCACTATGGGGTGGTATAATTTTGGATGCTGGTGGGAGGATTATAGATGACATACTCCAATCGTATATCTCAATTTACAATGATGGCTCTATGACTTACCACAATATCTGTAGTGGAGCTTCCTCCGCTATTGGCTTGAGTTTGTGTTCTCCCTCCATCCTTATGGATTTTCATTGGTCAGTAAATCCTTTTCTGAATGGAAGCGATCATTACCCAATCCATTTGAAGTGGGTGAAAAATGTCCCTGCTCATTCCTCTCCTAGGTGGAGGGAGCGGGAGGCTGATTGGTTGAATTATAAAAATGGTACACTTCTGGCTAGACCTCTCAAGTCTTTCTCTACTCACTTGGAAGCCTATAATTATTTTTTTCCTGCGATTATGGGCAGTGCCCGTGTGGCCTCCCGATGTCGAAAGGTAAACCACGTCTACCTGGTGGAATAAAACCTGTGCCATACTAAGGAAAATTACAAGGAAATGTTATCGGCATTTCAAGACCAGTGGCTCAGCTGCCATGAGCCAAATTTACCAACGTGCCATGGCAAAGCAGCATCGCTACTTTCGAAAGGCTAAGCGGGACTCTTGGATATCTTACATCAACGGCATTAATTCCAAGACTCCCTCTAGGGTTATATGGAGGAAAATTAGAAAGCTTTCAGGCAAATTTATCCCATCTCCCAACCCGACATTGAAAATAAGTGGTGACCTTCTCACTGATCCTGCTGAGGTTGCGAAGACCTTAGGGAGGCATTTTGCTGATGTCTCCAAGTCCTCTCTAATATCAGGGAATGGTATTCTTGACATGCCTCTACCTTCTCCATCTTCTTGCAGCGCTGCCTGTAATGCTCCGTTCACACTTAGGGAACTGGAAGACGTTTTGTCATCGATTACTTATACGTCTCCAGGTGAGGACAACATCCTCTATTCAATGCTCACAAATTTGCCTGCTGTGGCTACGAAGTTCCTCCTAAAGATCATTAACAATATTTGGGAAACGGGCATTTTTCCTGCCAGTTGGAGAGTTTCCCTCATTATTCCCATCAGCAGGCCAAACAAAAATCCCTTTTTGGCTACCACCTATAGGCCTGTCGCACTGACCAGCTGTGTTTGTAGGCTGATGGAAAGGCTAGTTAATGCAAGGTTAGTGTGATATTTAGAATCTGAAAAGCTGCTTTCTGCTTACCAGTTTGGGTTTCGGAAGAACCATTCTACACTAGACCCCCTCCTGATCCTCTCAAATAAAATCCAGCAAAGCTTTGCCAACCATTTTCAGACTATTGGGCTGTTCTTTGACCTCGAGAAGGTGTACGACACAACCAGGCACACTGTTATTCTTCTTCAGCTGTCTTGATATGGCATAGAGGGAAATATGTTTCGTTTTATCCTCTCCTTCTTGTCGGAACGTTACATTAAGGTTCGTGTCAGAAATGTTGTATCCAGCCCTTATAAGCAAGAGGAAGGTGTTCCCCAAGGCAGCATTCTTAGTGTCAACTGTTTCACTATGGCTATCAATAGTATTCTCGATCAGATTTCCTGCCCCATGTTGGAATCCCTGTATGCTGATGATTTGGCAATTTGTGTGTCTGGCTACGACGCAGTCAAGATTAGTCATCACCTGCAAAAGTCCATAAATATTATTTGTCGTTGGGCTGATGATAACGGTTTTTGCTTTTCACCTTCCAATACTGTTGTAGTCTGCTTCACTAGAAGCCTCTACCCCAAGGCTTCATGAGCTAGTGGAGGAGAGTGCAGGAAGGAAATTTTATTGTACCTTAGACATGAAAGACGCATACTGCCAAGTGATGTTAGATGAACCCTCCAAAGATTTGACAACCTTTTCTGATGGGCTGAGCTTGTATAGATTCAAAAGACTACCCTTTGGTTTGTCAATCAGTCCAGCAATCTTTACATGGAAAATGCAGGACGTCTTGGGACCACTAGTTAAACAGGAATGGTGCTGGATGATGTAGTTCTGTGGGCAGATTCTTTTGAGCAGCTAGTTGCTAGATTGTGCGAGACCTTTCAAAGGCTACAGCAGATGGGCATGAAGCTGAACTTGAGCAAGTGTGACTTTGGACGTAGAGAAGTGAATTTCTGGGTCACATAGTTTCAGAAAAGGGGATAAGACCAGACCCAAAGAATGTTGAAGCAGTAGCAAAGATGCCAATACTTAGGAGTGTGAAGCAGGTCAGGAGATTTTTAGGGATGTATAATTTTTACAGAAAGCATATCCCAGGTTTTGCAATGCTGGCCAGTCCATTAACTAACCTGATGCGGAAGGATTCCCTGTTTGAGTGGACTGATGAATGCGAGAAAGCTTTTGTGACTCTAAAAGAGAAGCTAATAAGTGCACCAGTGCTCGCCAAAGCAGACCAGACCAAGAAATTTGAGCTGCACACAGATGCAAGTGACACTCATATTGGTGGAGCCTTAATGCAGATTCATGATGATAACCATTTAAGACCCACTGGATATTATTCGAAGAAACTGAATGTGACCGAGAGGAAATACTCAGTTACAGATACAGAAGCCCTGGCCATAGTTAATTCTTGCAGATTTTTCAATCACTCTCTGTGGTGTAAACCTTTCACTATTGTCACAGATCATCAGCCTTTGACCATCATTTTCACAAAGAGAACAAACTGCTCTCGAATATCTAGATACATCTTAGAGATGAGAGACTATATTTATCACATCAAGTACAAGAAGGGTGTTAAGCACACAGTACCAGATGCCCTGAGTAGACCGGTAGGAGCTATCACTGACTTGACAGAGAGTGCCTTACAACCAAGTAATGATGTTAGGTATCTGGAATTAACCGCAGAAAGGATTAAAGATGCTCAAGGAGTTGATAAGGTGTGGAGCAAAGTGATAACTTTCCTGGAGGGGGGAGACCTTCCTAAAAGGACCCCAGGAAATAAGCCATTTTACCATTTTGAAATTGTAGATGACATATTGTACTTAGAGGGGAGATGTGCAAAGGCAGGTCATGCTTGCTAGTCCCTAAGTCACTTGTAGCTGTAGCGTGTTCAATTGCCCATAATGACTCACACCTAGGAAAGCGTAAGACACCAGCAAAAGCAAAGCAGTATTTCTACTGGCCATTGTTACTAAGAGACATCCGAAATTATGTAAAGTCATGCAAGTCTTGCCAGCAGTTTAAAACACATGGAGCAGTAGTTCATCAGTGGAAGGATTTACTGCCAGTAAATGATAACGGTCAGAGGGTCTCCATAGATTTGATTGATCTGCAAGGAAGTAGAGCAGGTTACCGGTACTGTTTAACTGTCACTGACCATTTTTCTAGATTTCTGAGGATTTATCCATTACGAAACAAAACTTCAAGGGCTGTTGCTGAGGAATTCAAGAAGGATATATGTCGTTTTGGTAAACCCAACTTGGTCATAACAGACAATGGAGGAGAATTTTCTGGATCCAAATTCAGGGATTTTTGTAGGAGGGCTAATATCAAACATGGACTTACTATCCACTACCATCCTCAGGGTAACTCAATCATAGAAAGAGCTCACCGAACAGTGAAGACTGTACTTGCTATTTTGAGTCAAGAGCATCCAAACACTTGGCCAAATCATATCCAGGAAACAGAGAAGGTTTTAAATGTAGCAGTCCATACAACCTTGGGAACATCTCCATGCTTTGCATTCTATGCTACGTAGACATCGAAGCAGAGAAGTAGGCCAGTTAACATTACCACCAGATGAAGATGTAGATGAAAATGACAGGTTAAATGTGAAAAACTTACTTAAAGAGACCCTGAAGAGAAACACCAAGAAATACATTGATAAAGCTAATATGAAGAGAAAGAACACTAAGCTAGAAGTTGGAAATCTAGTGTGGGTGTATGTAGAGGAACCCTTGCCTGGAACAGCAGTCAAGGTTAATAGAAAATGGAAAAGACCATATAAGATCAGTGTAGTAGATGAAGGGCATGCTTACGAACTGGAGAACATTTTTAATGGTGCAGTGATTGAAATGGCAGCTGGAAAGTTGAAATATTACATTGAGAGAGAGAGGAGATTTTGGAAAAAAATGAAGAAAAATTCCTCACCGAGGAAGAGGAGAAAGACATGTTGACAGAGGTTAGACCCAGGAGAGCTCCTAAGAAGTTTGATGATTACATGTTAGGATAAGGTGCTACTAATTTTAGTATTGTAGCATGTAAGGTATTATCTAATAGTTTTAGTGACAAGAATTGGACCTCAGTAGTCAGGGAAAATGTTTCAGTTAAAGTTTAAGTGTACCCCCTCCACAATATGTCTATCCCCGATGTATATATGTCCCCCCCCCAAATGCATACATGCCCCCACTAAACTTGCTAGGTCAGCACGCTTTCCCAGGGCCCAAGCCTGGGCAGAAGGCGTTACTGCATCAGTTGATAGCAGGCAGCCAAGACGGGCAGACTATTTTACTGTGAGCTTGTAATAAACTCCTTATCTAGCTGTTTGTACATGGAGTTTCTATCACCAAAGTATTTCAAGTTACATTTGGTAGCAGCGGTGTTTCGAACCATCAGATTCTGACCGTCTCCACCGATTTAGTGACATCACAAGATACACGACGTCTCGCATCTGCCAGCCTCGCCCCTTCTCAGTGCCTCTAGTGGTGTAATACCTGGCTGTGCTTTCCGAGTGTCCAATTTTTCTCACCAGTGCTCACCTCTCAAACAATCCCACCCACACGCCTTGTTCCTGACCGCAAGTGTCACCGTCGCCGACCTACGCACCTGTTGCACCTGTTCCGAACTCATCATAACTCCTGCCTCCACGGTGCCACTTATCACTGTCTGCCCACTGTCTGCCCACCACCATTCTCTGCATTTGCAACTCACCAGCTCTACACCTGCCTTAAACCAACATCTGCCCTCACCACCCACCACCCTCCTCCGCCACCGCCACATCTGATCCGCATTACGTGAGCCTCCTAAGACCGCCACTCCCTGCCGATGATTCATCGCGGCGTCTCTTCTCCTCTCCGCCCAGCTGTCTCTCCACCGCCGCCCCGCCTCGCCCCGCCCCGCCCCACCCCGCCCCGCCCCAGCCCAGCTACGCCCAGCCACCCCTGCACGTCATACATCCCAACACTCCCATCTCTACTGTGTAACTATAGTATATCTTTCCTTTCTATAGAGATTATCCTCAATTTTCTCTACAGATTGGTTATTGTAAATATTCCATCTCATTTCCATTACCCCGTTTTCATCTTCACCTACGTTATTTATACTCCATCTCATCCTTCGCCTTTTATTTCAACCATCCATCCCCGCACCATCATTCATTTTCACACCTCGTGTATTCCATTCTCTCATTGTTATATTATACATTTCCACCTATGTATCCATCTTCATCCTTTCATCTTCCATTGCCGCATTAAATGCCACACTTTCCACGTCAACTGCTTACCACCATGCTCACCTCAACCATGTCCAGTACTTCTTCTTTGCTGTTCCCATCTCTGTCACAATCATGTGTCCTGGTTCTTCGGTTCGATCCGTCCCCACTAGTGGTCTCTACAAAGCACCTGACTATTGTACCGTCAAATCAGAGTCCGTCATCATTTACGCCACTCGCTATCACCAAGCTGTCCGTAATCACTCCTATGACATCTTTCAACCACTCGACATGCCTTCAACCCTACCATCTGCCAACATTACCATCACCTCCCCTAACTTGCGCATGCTCACCTTCCTCAGTGACAGTGATTTCATTATGGATCAATTTTCTCTGGCCTTCAGCCGTTCATGGGTTCATCCAACAGTTGTGTTTCCCCCTGTGGTTATCACTTTCATGGGTTTTCTCCTCATCATATGTGCAGTGCATTGTTGTGTCAGAAAAATGGAATGTCGACTCCAGGAAATCAGAGTCGCTACAGGCATAGTACGCCCTACACACGACGTAGAAACTCCCCGTACTTAGTGCCCTCACATTCAGTGACTACCATTGCCATCTAACAATTAACCAAACTGTGCACAGCACTCTACCTACTAGAAAATGATGGTATTTCTTTCATGCATTACTGAGTGACAGTGTATCCTACAGAAAATACAAATGAAAAAAAAAAAATGAAGGAAGAACAACAATAAAACTCTCATATCTACTCCTTGTTTATCATGTATCAAACTATAATTGTGTAATTCCCATTATGTCTATGTATACCTTCGACCCTTACTGGACTCGTACCTATTAATCCTTGTATATCTTATATGTATATATCCTTCTAATTCCCTCCCCTCAACATGGCCATGTCTCCCCTACTGCCCCTGTATCATACTTATCCCTTGTACAAACCTCCAGGTCCTGCCTTACTACTATAATTAAACACCATTTCACTCCTGGTGTCAGGAGACACCATCTCAGCTACCCAGGGGAGTAGTGTACCCCCTCCACAATATGTCTACCCCCGATGTATATATGTCCCTCCACCAGTGCATACATGCCCCCACTAAACTTGCTAGGTCAGCACGCTTTCCCAGGGCCCAACCCTGGGCAGAAGGCGTTACTGCGTCAGTTGATAGCAGGCAGCCAAGACGGGCAGACTATTTTACTGTGAGCTTGTAATAAACTCCTTATCTAGCTGTTTGTACACGGAATTTCTATCACCAAAGTATTGCAAGTTACATAAGCATTGTCAGGGATGTCAGTGAGATTACCTTCCATTTTTATGTCAGCTGAGTGTTATGCAGTACCTGTGATAAGACTACCTCCTGTGGTACGGGTAGGTGTTTGTTGAATTTTGAAGTTTTTATAGAAGTGATGATGATGATATGATGACCTCCTAAATGATGGGTGATGTAGAATACTGATATGAAAGGAGAGGGCTGTAGTTCTTCACGAATGGGCAATGAGGATGCTGGGATGTGACATAGAGCCCCTATGCGATAACTGTGTTCTACAGGTGCTTATTCCGATTCATGAACGGTGCGACCTGTGTATTTTTTTATTTAGAAGAATAGTTGTTTCGATTCTGTACCGGTACACAAATTGATTAGGGACTTAGGATTAGGGCTTTGTGATATCTACCTGAAGGTCCCCACTCAGAGTATTGGGCAGATTGTTGCCCAATGGTAAAGCACTTCAAACATGGGTGTTTCCTATGTAGTGGTATGAGTGTTTGGTTCATAAACTTTTAGTCTGTACTTTGGTTCTCTATAGGGCTTGGGGAAGTTGATATAATCTCTTACAAGGTATAGGGCTGGTCGCCTTGCATGTATTGGGATTCCCTGGCCATATCTTAGTGGAGTTCCCCAGTACATGTCTTACAGTACAGTACAAAGTTCTGAAGAACAAGATAAACAGTCTGTCTTTTCCCTTTCTAAAATCAAACCGCCTTTCTGTTATCAACTTGTGTTCTAGATGGTTTACCCAAACTTTTCTTATCAGCTTTCCTAGTATCTTACTTACAAGACTGATAAATGATATTGGTTGGTAGCTGAGTGGATTCTGTCTATTCCCTTTTTTGAATAGGGGAACAATGTTTGCTTTCTTTCAGATATGACGTAGTTTACCTTGACCTCAGGATTCCTTGAATATTAGATATATTGGTCTACTTAACTCTTCTGCACATTTATGTAGCACCCAACATGAAATTTTACCAGGACCATTTGCTTTTCCTTTGTCTAATTTACTTAACTCTTCCTGTACTTCTTTTTCTGATAATTTTATATCTGGTAATATGTGTGGGTATGCATGTTCCATATTATCTCCCTCAAAATTATTTTCTTCTGTAAAAACTGATTGGAAATTTTTATTTAGTGCTTCAGAAGTATCTTTCGCTTGTGTTTAGATGATCCCCTTGTCTGTAATAGACTACATTTTATCTTTAATTTGGTTTTGCTTCAGCTGTAGCTGCAAAAGAGCTTCAGTTGATCGCCACTTTTATTTATAATGTCTTCCTCAAACTGTCTTTGGGCTTCTCTCCTTATCCTTGTATAATCGTTTTTTTGCCCTGTTTATAGTTGTTATATACCCTCTCACTATTGTGTCTTCTGTATCTCTTCCACAACAAGTCTTTTTTTCTTTTGAATTTTACATTCTGTATTAAACCATATGTTTATTTTCATTTATGTTTCTCTGTGCTGTGGGATGTAATCAGGGGCGCCCTCAGAAGTATTTGTGGTGGACGCACATGTTGTAAGGGGGCCCAGTTTTCAGGACTGGGGTGGTGGTGAGCAAAGCGAGCCTATTCAGCTGTGTGTGTGTGTGGGTGTGGGTGTGGGTGTGGGTGTGTGTGGGTGTGTTTTAAGTTTTGATCAATTTAAAGTGCATTTTTATGCCATCTATAGAGGTAAATTTAGGTGTAAAATAAAATTTTGCAGATACATGTATTATATCTGAAAATTACATTATCCATGTAGCTGAACGATACAATAACTTGTTTTTGAGTCACTGTACTCAAGGTTTCTATACTTTATTTGGTAACTACATCTACATGCACAAATCATTAGGTCAAGTTATAAAGATAACACAGATTATACTTTAGAAAGCTTAAGTATAAGCATGGGATGGAGTGCATTTGGTAAACAAAACTCTGTTATGAAAAACAGGTCACCCTTTCATTAAAAAGGAAAATATACAGTGTGTCGTCCCTGTAACAAATTTAATGTATTACGAAGTGTCTGGATTGTAAATTCTGACAGTTCAAAGACAAAGGGATGGTAATGTTATGCATAACTTGGTGAAACAAAAAACGAACCTTTTATATAAGAATATAAACAGTAGTAAAATACATTCTGAATATTAATGCAAAAGAGGAAATAGGCTTGATCGATTCATATTTAGAAGAGATGATAACAGACTGACAGATAGCAACAGAATATAAACCCTGAGATGGAACTAGAGGAAAGGTAGACACTGACACACTAGGAATATATGGAAGGATGAGATCCAAAGTTTGTTTGGATGGGCTAACATCTAAATGGTCAGAGGGGAGATGTTTGGGAGAGGCCTTTGTCCTACAATGGACAAACTCAGGATGATGATGATACTGATGACATGTACAGTTAAACGCAGATTAAAGGACACATTTAGTATTCTCTGCGATTTAGGAGACAGGCTGGCGACCTGTCTTGGTTTCATCTGCTTTGAACTGTACAAACTGAAAATGACAACAGTTGATCAAGGGTCAAATGCTAATGCAATACGTCTGTGTCCGCTACTGTCAAAGGATTGCAAAACTTGGTCATAGTCTACAGCACTGTCCTGGTGAATATGCAACAGTGCAAGAGCACTTAGTCTTTCAGTAAGCCATGGTGGAGTGTATATATAACTTAAGCCTTTTTAGTGTACTACTCTAACATTTCGCTCAGCAAAGGAAGTAGTTACAGTAATCCATAGTTACATTTCTAAGCTGCAAATGTAACCATGGAGATCTTATGGAGGCTGCAGGCATAAAAAATGCAAAAACAAATTCTTAAGAGTTACATAACATGTTATACAACAAAGAAATAAATTACCGCTTTCTTCGCTTCTTCTCCTATTGTAAATGGTGAACGTACTCTAGCATTCGAAAGGCAAAAAATCATAATAATAATAATAATCGATTGTCTTGTGAGTCTCTTACATAGGAAATTAACCTGTAATAAAACCACTGTTTTATCAAATAATCATCTGGGTGACCAATTATCCAAAATATCAAAGAGGTACCGAAGTACAGCATTCGATTTTGTATAAAACAAGACTAGGGTAACTACAGAAAACTATTCCGAACGTAAAGACGGGGGTAACTATTTACCTTTCTATGAAATGCTCTGTTACATTGTGTGTTCTTACGTAATGATAAAGTTATTAAATTCTTTTAATGATGACTGAGTATATGTTCAGGTAATATATCTGATTATATTATACTGTTTATTGTTGTTCAATATGAGGTTTACTTAAGTAAGGTTGAGGAGATTTCCCTCACAGTGCCTCAGCAGACCACTTTATTGCCTGGGGGCCATACAGTGGACGCATGTGCATCCGGTGCATCTGCCTGGAGGAGCCCCTGGATGTAATTCTGGACTCATATTTCATAAAATTCACACAATTTTCAGTATATAACTTTTAAATCTCATACTCTAAACTCCTTTTCCCAATCTATTTCTAAGAAGTACTTCTTTAGGTCATGGTAGTTGTCTTTTTTGTAGTTTAGGCTCTTGTAACTCTCATTACTGTTAACTATGTCATATGCAATCCTGAAGTTGCAATATAATACTTCATGGACGCTTTTGCCAAATGCAGGGTGATACATAATAGTGTCAATACCATTTTCTTGCCTAGTAAATATAAGATCTAGTACTGATGGATCATCAAGTCCCCTTTTTCTGGTGTTTTCCTTTACATGTTGTATTAGGAAAAACTGCACAAGATCCAGGAGCTTTGAGTCCCAGCAGCTTTCAAGGCTTCTAATATCTAGAGTATTCCAATTTACATCTGTGTTGAAATCTCCAGTTAATATAATTCTTCCAGATTTCGCTTCCATTCTATGTTGTAATGCTTTTAAACTCTGAATTGTACTCTCTGCCAGGTCTTCAGATTCGCCTCTCTCCTAGTGTTTGTTTTGGGTGGCATGTATAAATTCGCCACAATTACTTTCCCTTTAGATGTATTAATCTCTACTGCAATCAGTTCTACTTGTGAGGTATATCTAGTTTATTTCTTTGACTTGTAGATTTTTTTTAAAATATAATTCCTCCTCTTTTTTTTTTTTTAAATTCCTATCTGTTTTATATATATTGTATTCCTCTAAGTTTAGGGTATCATTTGATATCCTTAGGGGTTATTTTTGTTTCAGTTAGGCAAATAATATGTGGTTCTTTTTCTTTGGTATAATCTTTCATTTCTAATAATTTACATACCATTCCATCTACATCTGAGTACATCAACTTTATCATCTTGTTTACATACTTGCCATAGCCTGAGGATATTGCTTTCCTTCTTTTTTCTTTTTCTTTTTCCCTGCTCGTTATATACCACTTTCGTACCTGCAATCCAATTACTTTGTAAACAATAAAAAATAAAAACTTACTCTTCTCTTCCTCTGATCTTTCCTCGTTCATTGTTTTTGCTTCCTCCCTCTTCTCCTTTAGTATTCCCAATTCCTCATGAGTTAGGCATCTTTTTATCCATACTTTTATAAATTCCTCTTTTTCTGTGAGTTTGTTGGCATTTTTTAATATTTCCTCTACAGTGTTTTCACTCTGGAATGTTACTTTTAGGGACCTTGACTTCTCTCATATTTCCCTAGCCCTTTATGTTCTTTTATATCTTTATCACAGATATCCTCTGATAATTGCTGTAGTATGATCATTATATTTTCCATCTCCTTTTTGTCCCTTGAGATTTTTTTTTCTTCACCTATGCCACTGAATACTATAGATTTGTTAATCTCTACAGTTTCCCTGACTAGTTTTTTATGTTTTGTTTTATAATTTCTTTCACTTCCTTTCTTATGCTTTATTCTTCTACCTTTGTATCTAAATCATTCTTTACTTTCACCATTTCAGCATACATAGTTTGTAATATATCTTTGTAATGTTACCATTTTTTTCCTGTGTTATTTTCTCTTCAGTATTACTACTTTGGTCTATCAGACTGCTTGCTTGCCTGATTTTCTTTGTATCATTTCTGAAATCATCCATAATTCTCTTATGGTTAACAACTGTACATCCCATTTCACTAGCCTTTGTTCTCAGTGATTTTACATCAGCTGATTGTTCATCTATTGCTGTGGCTTTTCTGTTTATTTCCTTTATTAATTCATTTCTTCCCTTCTATCTGCGTAGCTCATTCTTGATTTCCTCGATTTACATTTGAAAAGTTCTCTCTAGTATACTTACTTTTTCGACTAACTTATCGTAAGTTTCCTTTTCAACCAGTTCTGGGCTGAAGTCATCATCCTGTTTTTTACCTTTGTCTCATAGCACCTTCTAAAGGCGTCTTTCCAAAATATGAAGCCATCTTAAAGTAAAGATCTTTACTTACAGTTGTTGCGTCACTCTGTCGTCAACCAACCTTGGTGTTGTTCAGCTGACGTAAGGAAATTCTGCACATTCCTTGTCACTGATGTATAAATGTTTACTTACTTTAGGCTACACTTTCTTTGCTATTACTTATTTTACTATGTTGGATCATCATTTAAAAGAGCCTTATATGAGCCTGACCCATAAACAGACAGAACTTAAGCCGCGTTTTTGTCGTCCAAGCCGAGGGATTGGATTCGAAGCCATCTTCGGTAAAACCAAGCTGCTCTGTTTTTGTCGGACAAAGTGATACGAAGCCGGCCCAAATGTTAGTCATCAAAACCAAGACCGTCTTCGTATCCCACCCAAGCGTGGTCGGGAGCAGTCTTGGTGTAGCTTGGGGAGAGTGAGACTGGCCAGCAAGGACACATAAATGATAAATATCCTGAAATTAGCATTATGTACATAAAATTAGGGTGCAGGTGGCTAATATTAACGACATATAGAGACAGTTCAGCACAAATAACGGCTACATGTAAGTTGCATATTCGTCAGAAGATCGTCTTCAGCGAACCCCTCTGTTTACTTTGCGATTGGCAAGTAATTTTTCGGTTCTACGTATCCTGGACTGTTTTTGCGGACAAAAACCAAGCGCCCCAAGACGCTCTTCGAATCCCAAGCTCCAGCTTGGACGACAAAAACACCCCTTTAGGTATCCCAAGAACGGAGCTCAGTGATACACATCCGACCCGTGTGATCGTGACTGAGAGAGAGAGAGAGAGAATAACACCTGCTCCCGGCTGTAGCAATACCCGATGAGATAAGAAAACAAGGGTATTAAGAACCAGTAATAAATCTATAGCAGAAGTGAAGGACACACACACACACACACACACACACACACACACACACACACACACACACACACACACACACACACACTCGGAACTTATCTAGTGTCGAGGCATAAATAAAAACGAACCAAAAAAAATTCAACCATGAATACATACTTATAGTACAGTAGGTGCAAATATAACGATGTACACACTGAACCTTTTACACAGGAATATGGTATCTTTCTATCTCTTTCTTACATACACACCCACCCACCCACCCACACACACACACACACCCACCCACCCACCCACACACACACACACACACACACACACACACACACACACACACACACACACACATTGTTACAAGAATGTGCAAAAGAGCTAAGCAGTCCATTACAATTAATATTCAGAAAATCCTTAAGACAAGGAAAACTACCTGATACTTGGAAGAAAGCAAACATTGTGCTCCTTTTCAAGAAAGGAAACAGATAAAACTCACTTAATTACCGACCAGTATCACTGACCAGCGTCGTAAGCAAGATTTTAGAAAAACTAATAAGAAGAATTAGGGTAAATCATCTGGAAAAGCAGAAAATGATAACAGAAGGAAAATTTGGCTTTAGAATGGGAGAATCATGTGTTGCTAATCTATTAAATTACTACGATAGAGTTGCAGAAATAATACAGGAAAGAGATGGCTGCGTGAACAGCATATATTTGAATTTCAATTTTGACAGAGTACCACACAAAAAACTTTTATGGAAACTGTACACTCAAGGAGAAAGCCAAGATAATCTGTGCGACTGGATGCAAGATTTTCTCAGTAAAAGGGAAATGAGAAGAGTGCTAAGGGGAAATTACTCATCATGGAGAGAAGTGACAAGTGGAGTTCCACAGGTCTCGGTGCTAGCACCAATTAAGTTTTTAGTATATATAAATGACATAGTAACATTGGAAATGGAAACTACCCAAATATGTTTGCCGATGATGCAAAAATTCAAAAGGAAATTCCAAACACAAACTCTTGGATAGAGCTACGAGAGGAATAAAACAAGCTTCATAAATGGAGCAATAGATGGCAAGTGGATTTCAATGTGGACAAATATCATGTAATAATATTTGGTAAAAGTGAAAAAAGACCAGACTGGGACTGTAAGTTAGGAAGTTCAACCCTACGCACATCAGAAAGGGAAAAGGATTTAGGAGTGATTATAAATACCAGACTATCACTGGCCGACCACATGAATGAGAAAGTAAGGAACGTGTACACAGTACTCGTTAATATGAGGGTAGCATTCACATATACAAATGAAGACATGCTGAGAAAGATAATTACATCATTCATCAGATCAGCTTTGGAGTATCCATCTACTGTCTGGAGTCCGCATCTCAAAAACCACATAGATAAAACTGAAGAGGTACAAAGGGCCGCTACAAGATGGGCACCAAGTTTGAGGGACCTAAACTGTGAAGAAAGACTCGAGAAATTAAACCTACCAACATTACAGGAGAGAAGGAAAAGAGGAGAAATGATTAAGTTATATAAATGTATCACAGGAAATGAGAAATTAGACGTAAATGAGTATATAATCTATGGGGAAGCAACATTATGAGGACACTAAAAAAAATGTACAAAAAGAGAAGGGATAAAGACATAAGGAAATTCAGTTTCCCATATAGAGCAATTGATCAGTGGAATGCATTACCGAATGAAATAGTGTGTGCTAAAACAATTCATAAATTTAAAGACATTTATGATAAAAATGGTTCAACGTACGGGACAGTACGAGCCTGACTCATTCCTGTAAAGATACAATTAGGTAAGAACACACACACGCGTAACAGGTGCAAGAACACACAAAAATTAGACTCTAAAAACACCATCCCCTTCCAATATTGCCATGTTTCTTGGAACATGAGCAAGTCAATGTAAAAAAGTGACTGTGTAAATCGTGCAAAATGTGAGAACATACAGTAAAGCTGTTTTTCAGTGTGGAAATGAAGAAAGAGTGCAAAAAAGTGTAAGAAAGTGTGAAGAGTAATACAGGAAGAAAAAGGCATCTGTATGCATGAAAGAACACAACAATAATTGTGAGAATGAGTGAAAGTGTGAGCAAATCTGAGAAATAAGAGTAACAATGCCGAAAATATTCTCGAGGATGTCCAAGATTTTGATTCTATGAAAATCTGATATATAGTAATCTGTATAAAATGGTAACTGTATCATTATATGATCAAACATCAATGGGTATGAATTCTGAAAACAAAATTAACTTGAATTATGACTCATCGGATATTAGAACATTGAAAAATGAATTAGTGTGACGTGTGACTCAGTGGAAAATATTAATCTGAAGGATTAATTTCTAGAAAGTTTCAGCATGAATTGTCAATGAAAGGGAATTATTCACCTGAAGTATGAATGAGTGGAAAGTATAAGTGAGAAGCCTGGACAGGCCTAAGCATGAAACAGAAGCATGAAGTGTGAATAAGTAGAAACAGAAGCATGAAGTGTGGGTAAACGGAAACTATAAACCTGAAGTGCGATTAAGTGGAAAACATAAGTGATAATCAGAAGGGTGAAATGGAAATGAGCGGTAAGAAAAAGCATATTGTGTGAACATGTGGAAAGCGGAAGTATGAAGGTGAATGAGTGGAACTTCATCTATGAATAAGTGAGATATGTATGGAAATGTTAAGTTTGGAAAGATCTAAGGCAGGGTGTACAACCCACTAAGTACGGTGAAGTCTTGGTTTACGTTATTCTTGCATCTTCCATATAATTTTCTTCAACGCAAAACAGATCCTTCGTTCTGAAGGAGCTAATGAAGGCTTTATATAAATCTTCCAAATCTAAGCCTCACTTCTAAGTTTAATAAAATTGTCTGATGGTAGCATTTAATTCATCATAGAAACTACAAATACAATGAGAAGGAGCACTCATGGGGTGCAACATCCATGCGTGTGAATTGGTCTGAAGGAGGGACCTTCAACTTGGCCCTATTTGACCTTTGACCAACTGCTTTCAAAATCTATTTTCTTCAGTCTTGCCTAGCCCTGAACCTTTCCACTAAACTTGCTGTTGAATTGATCGGAAAGATTTGAGCTGATCATACTCTGTTACCCTGACGTTTGACCTTTCCCGTGACCTTGACTTTTGTACTAATTGTTCTCAATATCGAGTCCCATTACCTTTGACTTACTTTGAACTGTGTCCTTTGTCTGTCTGTTCTCAAAAACGATTTCCTTCACTCTTATCTTAATCTCATCACTTCCACCAAGTGTGGTCCTAATCGGATAAAGACTGTTTTAGTTGACTTTGCTAAGTCAAAATCTGACCTAGTCCTGTGACCCTGAGTTTTAACCTACTGCTCTCAAAAATATATAGTCAGCCTCTTGCCTGTCCTTCAACCATTTCACTAAATTTGATTAATATTGGACAAAAATTTAGTTACAGTACTAAATTCACACACACACACACACACACACACACACACACACACACACACACACACACACACTAAATTCACACACACACACACACACACACACACACACTAAATTCACACACACACACACACACACACACACAAACAAACAAACGTTGACCAAAACATAACACCCTCCTTTGCTTCTTGAACGCAGGTGTAACAAACCACCATCACCACCACCAATAGCAATAACAATAGCAACAAACACTAGTTCTACCACCACTTCTAAGGACAAAATACAACACTACAGAATTCATCACCACCAGAAGAACAGAACCAACAATTATAGGGAAATGAAATACACGGCTATATAAAAATGCAAAACAAAATCTAAAAAACCTTAGTGGAATCTGGTGCACAGCTTTATGCAACAACCATATTATCTCCGCCGGAGTCTGGTGCAAATTGAGGCAAAACTAACTAGGTTCACACCTATTACTGAGACTGATTCTAACCATTATCATATATACCGGAAATTGCTCCCCTAAGCCTAAGCTTAGCTAGATGAAATAGATGCTTGAATAGAAAGTGCAAAATCTACACCATACAGTAGGTCTGAAGGCCAGCCCACATGATCAGTGGGCACCTGTGGTTTTGGAGTATGGCCATTATAAAAGTGCTAGAATTATATTCATGTACATGAAATAAACAAAAGTAAGTTGTCCGCTTCTGATCTACAGCATTTCACTTGTCTTAATGGTTCTGTGCTGATGAGGGGTGTGTTCAGACACAACAAACGCCTACTGATCTGGTGATCGAACGCAAACTATCTCTTAATGATCCATGGTGGGTCCTCGTGCAAAGTCTATTTCTATGAACCCTCACTGTATTTAGGGGGTGAAACCTTCACGTCCTTTGAACACCGAGTAGCCAGTTTTTGAAGAACGTGAAGGTTTCATCCCCTAAATGCAATAAAGACCAGTGGAAATAGACCTTACGGAAGAACCCACCGTGGATCTTTAACCTGCCCCATACCGACTAATTTATTACAAAACCCACCCCCAAAACCCGAAAAATTTTCAATTTTTTTTTTTTCTCAAACCTCCGCTTTTGGTGAGAAACAATGGATAATCACCACGAAAGTGCTCACTTGAGGTTGAAAATGGTCTATACAGGTGACCCTCTGAACACCTGATCTAGTGTGTTTTCTGTAGGCATGCTGCTACTGTCGCCTTTTTCTATGGTAGGGTAACTATTGGAAACCATTCAAAATACGTAGATATTTATTAATTTGGTACAATTTACGTGTAGTATAAGAATATATTGGTTTTCACACAAAAATATAGGCAATATAAGCGTTGTTTCATTAACGAACACATGGAAATTGCCGAATTCTTCCACAATTTATGCACCATGACTGTTGTTTCAACTTAAATTCTATTTTTCAACTTACATAATACTTTTTCACTAACATTATACCAGTTTCCATCACAGGGCTTTCTAGTATAGTGAGTGTCATATTACTGCATATATACAGGCCTTACTATTATAATGAGCCTAGTATTATCTTAAGCACACACAGTATCAGTAATGTACTAAAATGTATTAAGGTGTGGTAGAGGAAGGTGTCCCGTGTATACGTACCATAAATCACAAGCGAAATTTGAAAAATGTGCAAACGTCAGACCTTGCAATAGCAAAATGTTCATCGTACGTTGTGGGGCCTGAACTTGAAAAGAAGTTGCGATGTGCATCGCACGTCGTGGGTACGGGACGGGTTAAAAGAGCCTCTAAAATAATATGTGTTCATTCTGTTACAAGGGACGTATTTATTTTACATGTATGGTCGTGGAGGGAATTTAAAATCTGAACGTTAGGGAACATAGTGTAGGCGTTGTAGGAACTAGCATATAGGCTATCTCATATCACAATGTGCAGTATGTAGTGTCTGCTGGAGACATACAGCTTCTCACTAGGAATGTCAATCCACATGATGTATATCCACAATCCTGTTGTCCCAGACCATCAAGAATGTTTCAACACATGATGTATCTCAAACCATCTCATTTTAGTCCAGACGATACAAGAATTTCACGATACGAGCAGGTTAACCAGACCGAGCCAGTTACCTGATGTCATGGAAACTAACCATGGAAATCTACCAGGCAAAACATCCATACTGCGCCGTATACAGTATATTCTCAGATTTCGGAGGGCATAATCAGAGAAAGCCTGAGGGAACGATCAAGGGCAGAGGGCAGGAGATAGGGTCGGCCAGGAGGTGTGCCGTTATGCTACATTATGCTGTCAATCACATTTAGATATACAATAACTGTGTACAATAAACTTCATTACCCAAGAGTGCTCTGTAACTCACCTCGCTTACGATACACGAAGGGGGAAGGTGAGAGAGATCTACCTATTCACTCTACTCAATGACGCACCATTTTACTAGTTGTAGCCCACTTTACACCCAACTGGTGATAGAGGGGAAGCCTTTAATGTATGATACACCTACGATCTCTCCATCAAATCAAACCCCTCAGTTAAGTTTATCGACAACAGCAATTTACTAGCAACCTATGAATGATGTCCATCACATCGTGAAGATGACTCAAGCTGACAAATTCGTAATATTGTTCCCAAACTTATTACATGGGAAATGTCCTTGAAACTGAGAAGACTACATTTTCAAACTTTAACTACTCTAATATATGTTACCTAATACATCTGGTCACATGAAGCCAGATATGCATAATATTTACAGGAGAGGATTTGCAATGCCCATGTAAAAGTATGAAAAGAGAGAAGGCCCCAGAAGATAGAATAATAGCAAATATACTGTCTGATGCAGGAGTAGAAGTAAAAACAGCCGTGCCGTCTCATTTACGCAGTGTATAAAGAAGAAAATTCCCATAACATTGTGTAATGCAATGGTTATTTTGCTTTACAGCAAAAGATCTACTCAGTTATTTATTTATTTATTTATTTTTAAGCGAGTCGAGGATGCACTTGACAGGCTAGTGCTGATTGGCTGAATGCAACATTACCTCAAAATCTCTTTTTTCGTTAGCCTTATTGATTGACAACATACATCTGAGGGGGAAATTTCGGTTAGTAAATGTTATTCGGACATGTTGCAGTCAGCCAATCGTTACCAATCTGTCAATTGCATCTTTGTCTCAATTTAAAAAAAAAAAAGTTATAGTAGGTTAAGTATCGACCCATTAGCTTATTGCCAGTTATTTACAAACTCTTCATTCAGGTCCTTACAACCAGGATAACAACAAATTTGGAAACAAACCAGCCTCGTGAGAAGCAAGGATTTGGAAGCAGGTATTCGAATACTGATCATCAACACAATAAATTAACTAATTCAGAAAGCTACAAAATATGAAAAACCATTGTGCTTGGGTTCTGTTGATTACAAGAAGGATTTTGACTCAGTGGAACACATATCAATTATCAGTTCATTACGGGAACAAGATGTAAATAAGAATATTGTAAAATTGCTCGGAAACATATGTAAAGAGGGAACTGCTACAGTTAAATTACATTAAGACTCGGAAGAAAATAAGATGGGCGTGCATCAGGATAATATATTTTCACCGAAATTATTTAGAACATGCCTAAAAAGTATTTTCAGAAAGCTAAACTGGGTGAACAAAGGAGTAAATATAATTGGAGAAAACCTAAACCATTTAAGATTTGCAGACAACATTGTCCTAATCTCAGAAACAGCAGGGATATTGCAAGAAATATTAAATGACCTAAATGGAGAAAGTCTCAAAGCAGGGCTAAAGATGAACTGGAGTAAAACTAATGTTTAATCCAAATACACCAAAGAGAGTCATCAGAATAAGTGAAGAAATTCTGGAAGATGTCAAGGAGTATAATTACCTGGGGTAAATACAAAAACTAATGAAAGACCATGATAGCCAAAAAAAAAAAAAAAAAAAAAAAGCATTAAAACTGGACAGAATGCTTTTGGTGAATATACAGACGTCATGAATAGTAGCTTGCCAGCATGTACGAAACGAAAAGAATATAACGAATGTATAGTCCCAGTTATGACATACAGTTGTGAAACCTGGAAACTGACAAAACCGATGAAAAATCAATGTTCTCGAAAAGCAATGAAGAGTTCAGTATTGAGAATATCTTTAAGAGACAAGAAAGATCAACTTGAGAGAGGGCAGAATAACGAAAAGTATATAACGAATGTATAGTCTCAGTTATGACATACAGTTGTGAAACCTGGAAACTGACCAAACCGATGAAAAACCAATGTTCTCGAAAAGCAATGAAGAGTTCAGTATTGAGAATATCTTTAAGAGACAAGAAAGATCAACTTGGGAGAGGGCAGAATAAAGTCAAAGACATTACAGAAGTTATGTAAGAACAGAAATGAAAGTGGGCAGGTCATGCAGCAAGAAAAAAGGATAACTGATGGAGTAAGAGGTTGACTTGTCATAAAAGACTTTGTAGTTCCTTTGTGGTTACTTGTAGTTGAGTTATATATATATTAGACTTGTGGACGAACGGTTATTATACTGGAGTAGCTTCATGAGTAGCTAATCTTCTTTCCCATTTATCGTGTAGTGACAGGAGAGGTAAAGAATAGTATGGGACTATTTTTATTTGTCTTGGAAATATTAACAAGTCTCTCACACAGAGCGAAGTATAAAGTAAGAGTCCCGCTAGCTATCTCCTGTCTTGCTCTCTCAGTCTTTCTCTCAGGTTGCTAAGCCCTTTCTCCTTCTGACCTGCCTGTTCTAAGGCCTGTCTCCTTCTGAGCTCTCTTTCCTAAATTCTGGTGAAACAGGAGACGTATCACGTGTGTTCCTTGTGGATGGAAAGTTTAAGAAGCCTGTGTGTGAGTATGTGTGTATGTGTGTGTATGGTCACTAGGGCTTTGTTCACGGGTGGATTGCTGACAACTAACTGCATCATCTCCTTACTGGCCACTGTCGTCAGCTTTCCTCAGTGTAATTTGCAAGCTCATTTCCCATTCCCAGGCTCGCATAGAGCTGTCTATCTATCTATTTATTATGATTTGTAATTATAATATGGAGTCCTGATATCTGCTCGGTCACGCGAAAATGGCGTACCATCGACAGTTAATAGTTCTAACATATTAATACACACTATATACACATTATAATGAACTTATAAGCTAATTAAGTGAAATACATAATATTGTAAAAGTAACATAATTGTATGAATATTGTATACATATAATATTTATAGTAAGTAGTGATTATTCAGTAATATTACATTTTAAACAATTGTATACATATTTGAATAAATGTATTAAAGTAAATTATTTAACTGTAATACAGTATGTACTTGGGTTATTGTTGTGAAATGCATACATGCAAGAAAAAAAAAATAGTTTAAAATTAAGATTATGGTAAGAGTTATTAATATTTCATTTAAAGATAATGGTACTGGTATGCCATACATGGGTCATTCTTCTTTGTATTATATATATATATATATATATATATATATATATATATATATATATATATATATATATATAATTAATACTATATACAAAATATATACACTTCATTCAGGGAGGTTAACTTTGATGTTAACTCTCCCCCCACTAAATAATGACTCCAAATTAGCAATTCTTGCATGCATTCTGTGCATTGCGAACAGCAGTACTGCAACTACAATGCAGACGATTATAAAGACAGTAGGTGCTGGGCTATACACATAATATGGGTTGAACATACTCAAACTCAAATCTTCCCAGGGCTTCATTGTTTCATTGATCAGCTGCATAGTTTCAAACTTAGGTGAAGTCAACTTAATACTTGTGCTCATGTTTAAGTTCATATCAGGCAGTGGGTGGAAATGTTTGTGTGTATGATTGAGAATGGCGTAGTGATTGATGGTGGATAAAGTAGACATGGCTGGTGTAAATACCGCACAGTAGTCTGGTGCTATGTATAATCCTGATGCTGATGTATGAGATGGTGGTATATCTGGACAGACTATGTAAACTGATGTGTTATGAGGGAAATAAAAAAACTGTGAGTGTCCAATGCGTTGATGGTGTACAAGTTTATCTGGAGCAAAAGTGAAGTTGCAATGATGATGAATATTGTCATTTCTGATGATAGCCATTTCACAAGGGACTGTATCAGTAGGCTGAAACGTGAAAATGTACACAGGACAAAGATGAACAGCATGTAAGGATGTGCGGCACTTTCGTTCAATCGTTGATTCACTTGCGAAAGTGACAGTGTCCCGTCTCTTGGAGACCATGATGAGTTCGGTGTCTGTGTTGATGTTGATGATGACCAAAGTGTTGTTATTTTTATAGGGGAAGGGGTGTATTTGGTATACTGTGAACAGGTCTTCAGTGATGAATGGTACATGAACTACCACCGATGTTGGTGTTAGTGTTGCTTCTAAATACGGGTAATATTGCATAAATTCCCTACTGCGGAACAACGGCTTCAATTTATGTTTATGTATGCCTTGACTAACTATCTGACGTAGCTCATGAACGGGGAGTAAGTCAATTGTGATCTTGCCATCACCAGCATTCGAAATTCCTTGCATAAGTGCCCTGAAACGATCTCTAGTGTTCTCTAATTGTAGTAGAATCGTGTCAATATGTTCTGTGATGATGGAGAAGTGTTCGAAAAGTGTAACATTTCCCTCCAATTCATTTATTTTATCTACACTCTCGAGAGCTATGTTTTCTACTTGTTTCAGATTTTTCACAATTGTCTTCATTGCTGAGTTCTGTCCTGTGATGAATTTATATTGGTATGTTAGTACCTGAGCTATCTTATTAAATTTGTTGTTTATTTCTGGTCATCCTCTGTAGCCAATCCAAAGATGTTCCCAAGAACTGCGCCACCCAGGTCGAACAAACCGCGCTTTTGGCGAGTACGTGTGATGTTGTTCCTTTCGCTCAGTACCTCCGTTCCATAAGATGGGAGATCTTGGATCATGACGAGCATAGTTGACTTCGCCTGTTCTAGTTTCCATTTCGCTAACTTTACCATTTCATTCACTTCCTTGGTGTTATGTACTTGTGAAACATAATTTCCTATCATGAAGTCCAGAGTTCGAATCGGCGTCGCAAGTCTGTCTAGATAAGTAGGTAAGTCATACAAGTAATCTAGACTTATTTCAGTACTCATGACGTCCTTAACGATTGTAGTCGTGGCCGTTGGAGCTATGAGGCATCCTTGTCGTACTATATGTTTGGGGTCTAAGTGCGCATATCCTCTTGCTATGTAGAGGAGAATCCATAGCATAAGTCCCTTCATCGTAACCTACCGAAAAAAAAAAAATATTAATTTCCTATAATGCTGTGGTCGATGATAGTGATGATGTGCATTACGGTTGATTGTTATTTCATTTATAGAAGGAGTTTAAATCGATATTTAATTCTCATAAATGATGTACTGTAGATTTGATTGGAACAGTTGCACCTATGTTCGATTGTTTGGTATATGACTTTAATTTCTTTTTGTAATCATTGTTGTGTTCTTGCTTGGTTTCTTGAGGTACGTTTGCCTGTTCGGTTGTATCCGAGGCTGAATAATTATGTGATAATTCCCTTGAAACTCGTTTTAAATGGTCAATATGAACTTGTTTCTCCTCGCCACTTGAAAGTGACTTAATTAAAACTTTGTTTGCTTTTATGTTAATTACTCTGTATGGGCCCTCAAATTTTGGGGATAATTTATTGTCTCTCGTATGAATGACACCGTAAACAATGTCTCCTAAGCTGATAGGTGAATCTTTTGCCTTCTTGTTAAATGCCTCCGTCATTTCTTCCTTGGACATCGTTAATTGTTTTTTGACTCTTTTGTGAATGTCCTGGAATTCACGTAAACGGAGTTTAGAGTAATCATCCTAATTGTATATAGGCATGCTGTCACCTTCTAGGAGCTCATATGGTAATTTTTTATCTGTGCCATATATAATGAAATGTGGTGTGTCACCGATGGATTTATTTATAGACCCATTAATTGAGGCTTCTACTCTGGGAATCCAATCATCCCAGCTTGCATAATTTTCACTGAGAATGTGTCGTAGCACATCTAATACCTTTTTATTTTGTCTCTCTACCAACCCATTCGATGCTGGGTGATAGGCCAAAACGTTAACCTTTTTGATGTTGTATTGTTTACATATTTCTTGTAAGATCTCAGAATTAAATTCTCCTCCATTATCACTTATTAATACCTTTGGGGTAGTATGTTATTGCCTTTGCTACTGTCTCTGCTGTCTTATCTTTAATTGGAGCTAAAATGACATAACGGGAAAAATGATCCGTTGCTACGAATAAGTATAGGTTATTATTGTATGATAATGGCATCTTGAGTAAATCAACAGCAACAACGTCCCATGGTTGATGTGGTACAGGGTAATTACCCATCGGTGCAGGTGTGATTGGGTATCCTTTGTGTTTCGCACTTGATTCGCATCTGTCTATATGATTGTTTATATCTTTTCGTAATGAAGGCCAGTTATATAATAGCTGGGCTTGGTTGAATGTCTTATCCTTTCCAGGATGTCCTGCATGTGGGCTGTCGTGTATCAATCGTAATACTTGGGGTATCATGTCATTAGGTACTACCAACTGGTTAGTATTTCTTTGGCGTTTTGGTTGTTTAGAGTTAATTTTGTATAATGTATTATTGACCATTGTGAATTGTTCAAGTGGGACATGCAGTTTGGGTAATTGTTTGTCATCTCCACTTTCTAACTTGTATATTACTTTAGACCATGTTGGGTCAAGTCTTTGTGCCTTTGCGATATCCTCGTGGTTTGGAATATTTCCTTTGAGATCTAACGCCGCAACCTGAACTGTGTTCGGGTTTCTAGATAATGCATCAGCTACTATGTTCATTTTACCTTGTATATAATGAATTTGTACATTGTAGTTTTCAACTGTACATTTCCATCTTGCTCTCCTCCCAGAAAGGAGTTTTTCTTTAAACATACCCACCAGTGGTTTATGGTCGGTGAATAAGTGGATTTCGTAACCATATACCAAATCTCGAAACTTTTGTAATGCAAAAACCACTGCAAGTGCCTCTAAGTCTGTAGTGCAATAATTTTTCTCCGCACCTCTTGTTTGTCTGCTGGCAAATGCAATTGGTTGATTCTTTCCTCTTTTATCTTCCTGCATCAGTACAGCCCCCAATCCTTTAACTGATGCGTCTGTACAAATAAGAAATGATTTTGTGTAATCTGGATATGCTAAACAAGGTGCATTTGTTAGTTTAATTTTTAGATTGTTAAATGCCCTTTTTTGTTCTTCTTCCCATTGGAATACAGCATCTTTTTTGAGTAGTTGGAATAGAGGAAAGGCTATATGAGAGAACTGTGGTACGAATGACCTATAGTACCAAGCCAGACCTAAAAATTGTCTAACTTCGTCAGTCGTAGTGGGTTCAGGAAAATCTCTCACTGCCTGTATTTTGTCATCAGTGGTGTGAATACCATCAGAACTTAATTTGTGGCCTAAGAAATTTATTTCCTTTAAGCAAAAATTGCATTTAGAAAGTTTAATTTTTAAACCAGCATCACTAAGCTTTTGTAAGAGTAAGTCTAATTTCCTGAGATGATCCTTAATATTCTTCGTTGCGATTATAATATCGTCAAGATAAACAAATATTCCTTGTCCTAAAATTCCGGACAATACGTAATTCATAAGACGCTGGAATGTGCCTGGGGCTGTCCTCAGTCCCATTGGCATTCTTGTATATTGGTAATGGCCTCTGTTTGTTGAAAAGGCAGTGTATTTACGTGACTCCTTAGATACCGGAATCTGATAGTAGCCGTTTAGGAGATCGATGGTCGAGAATATATTATTCTCAGGACCAATATTCTGTAGAACATCGCTTAGCAATGGCATGGGAAATCTGTCTGGGATTGTGTGATTATTTAATTTACGGTAATCTACTACCGCACGCATTTCTCCATTTCGTTTGGGCACGAAGAATAAGGGGGCATTCCATGGGGAGACTGAAGGCTCAATAATTCCAAGTTTTAACATTTCATCGACATACTGATTTGCAAGTGTACGTTGGGAGTGTGGTATGCGGTAAGCTGGTACAAAAATTGGTGGTGTTTCTGGGTGCACATTAATCATGTGATTAATCAAGTTAGTACACCCTAATTGTTCTCCGGGCAATGCTACGGTGTCCCTGTGTGTTTCCAGCAGGGTTAACAAATCATTTTCTTCATCAAATTCACCTGAGTGAATTAAATTCTCTTTTATTCTTTCTCTATCCGTAGATTTTATCTCACTTGTTACTCCAGCTATAACTTTTTCCTTCACAGGGGCGGGACATTTTTCAATATTAACTATGCAAGTTCCCTTTTTCAACTGAACTTCCCCATTCATGTGATTAATTATGAATATCTGAGTTTGCCCTTCGTCGTTCGTATGACATAATGCGTTTTCTACTGACAGTCCCTTCACTTTACATAATTCTTCTAAGACAAGAACAGTACTATTCCGTAATTTGCTCTTTATGGTAACCTTCATGTATGAATTAGGTGGCATAACTAAATCATTAGTGAGATGGGCTGGAAAAATTTATAAATCAGTACTGTTATCTGGGTCACTAATTCTGGAGGATGGGGTTGGTGGTGGGAGTGGATCTATACACTCATCTGTTTGTGTATGTTTGTTTAAGCCTTTAATATTACCAATTCTTTTTGGCTCTCTTCTACCAATCGGTGAGGGCTCTGAAGTTATTTCCTCTATGAATTCATTATCAAAGTCTATTCCATTCATTTGTGGAAGTATAGTTATGTTCTCAGCTCTCATGGATCTTAAGCCCAGTAACATATGAGCTTTAATTGCTAAGTTTTCAACGATATAGAAAAATGCAGAGAATGGTCTTGTAGTTTCTGTGAAACTGAGATTTAATCTTATCATACCCTTCACTGTAATCTCTTGCCCATCTACTGTGTATAAATCTAAATAAGCTTCATCCAGAAAAGTTACTTTCTTTTTATTTTTAAGAATTCTATTTAGTTCTTCATGTGTTATTAAGTTCACTGGAGAGCCCGTATCTAAAAATAAGGAAATGTTTTGATCCTCACATACAGCTGGTATCAAGATACACTCATTTCCCAACATGCCTCCTATGTGAAGTTTAGCCTTGTTTTTCTTTACATTTGTTCGTTTTTTGTCATGACTTGGTCTTCCCCCGATTTGAACATAGACACAATTTTTTCTACTGTTTTGCAATCATTGGTCCAGTGCCCTTGGTATCTATGATGCCTACAGTAAGGACCAAATCCTTGTGTCTTTTGTTTGTCCTCTTTTGCCTTCATAAAGCATTCATACCTTGTGTGTCCTGGTTTTGCACAATAATGACAAAGAATGGACCTATCCCTTGACTGTGACCTACGAGGTGATTTCCCATAAGAAGTGTTGTTTATGGCGCGAGATCTGCTCGGGCTACGCGAAAACTTATGAAACTGCCTGTAGGAAGGCATCTGGGAACGAGGCCTTGGCGCGTTTGCTTGTTTGGCCTGCCTGATTTCTGGTCGCGATCGATTTTGTTCTCTGTTTGGGGTCGGTGTAGATGTTTTCACAGCTGATACTGTCTCAGGTACCCTTATTCTACCAGAATGTGCATGTGTGTCGACCACACCTGCTTTACTGCACTGCATCTCTACCTCGTTCATTAAGTCTAGCAAGCACATTCCTGGGGTGTACACGATCGTCTTGGCGATCTTAAGGGTCCTATCAGGTAATTTACACAAGGCAGCTACATAACCAATGATGTCCACGACGAGGTCTGGGGACATCTTTCCATCATCTGTTATCCAATTAGAATTTTCCAAAGTAGCTAATAATGTTCTCTTGATTGTGGAGACATCAGCAGTTATTTCACTAAGCACATGGTTTGTAGTGTGCTCCCTTACAAGATCTACAATTTTATGTAATTCTGGAATTATACCTGGCAAGAAGTTCATACCTCCAGAAAATTTCTTCAAAAAGTCAGTTTTAAATTCATCATATGTCCTAGCACGATGGAGCTTGTCGGAGCGAACTAAGTTGCTCGCTGGACATCTTTCCTGGCTTATGCAAGATGAAAAAATAGCAATTTTCTCTTGTTCATCTAGTATGTGGCGCTTGATGAACATTTGTTCGCACTGACTGACTAATGAAATGACATCAATGCGATCTTTGTCTGTGCCAGAGAATTTTGGGGCAGTTTTATCCTCGTGATACACAAACACGTGAGGTGTGGTTGTTAGATCAGCGGTATTTGTTTCTTGATTCATTGTTACTGTTTGCTCTGTTAATTCAACTTGGACGTGTTTATCGTTGTGTGAGGGAATGGTGGAATAGGTACGACCGGACCGGTGAACCCTGTTAAGTATATTGGCATACGTGTGCAAGGCAGCGGCAAAGTCCACACTCTCTACGTCAGAAGGGGTTTCCCACTCATCATCTGAAACTGCCGTATTTGTTTCTTTATCTTTAGTGTGTGGTGAGGTTTGTACAAGGGGTGGGCTGCCTTGAGGCTCTCTTAATTGTGAGTCTGTTGTTGTGGCAATTTGTGTGTCATCTGGTGTGTTGCCTTGGGGCTCTCTTAATTGTGAGTCTGTTGTTGTGGCAAATTGTGTGTCATCTGGTATTAACGTGGGTGGTGGCGAAAATATTCCTGTCATTAAGATATGGTGTTATGAAATACGCCTCTTGTTTATTTATGTCGTAACAAAATAGATGAGTAAATAAGTTGAATATAGATAATTTTAGCACTGAGAAGAAATGAGTAAGTATAATTTTACCCACTTGATACAGATCGTAGAGGTGTGTCGATACAAATGTCGATCTCGGAAGAAAAATACAGGTTCCATTGAAGATCTCTTGATAATTCTAGTGGTGTGTTGATGGACGATATTACTCAGGAAATTCCATGGCCTAGTGCTTGTGGTGGTTAACAGCTGTCCCAGCCAAACCTCAGCATAGAACGTCGAATTTCCAACTTAACTGTGAAAATAAATGAGTATGAGTAGGAGCTATGTGAATAATGAGTAATGAGTAGTGGGTGAGAAGTGTCTGGTGTCAGTCACACGTTGTTTGGCATGGCAGACTCGCGTTGTGATGTCATCTCAGCACATGGTGACGTCGGCTTCCCACACTGGTAGCTGTGGTGAGTGAATGAGTAGCAATGAGTAACTTGAGTGAAGACGAGTGAGTAAGATGAGTTGTGAATATGGAATTGGTGTTTGCTTCGTCGTCTTGACCTCTGCGTCAGCGATGGAGGTAGGCGGGAGAGAGTGGTGGGGGTTTGTGTGCTTGTTGCTTTGGTCTTTCCTCTTCTTTACTTGCTTTGTTTTATATTCTTCTTGCTGCTGCTTGAAGTTACGTGAAGATTATAGAGTTGTTTTGTAGACTTGTAGGCTATTTGCATTGTAGGCTGTATTTTGTAGGAATTCACTGTAGAACTGAAGCTAATCTTGTAGAGTCTCGCCTGCTTTTGTAGAAATTTGCTTTTGATTTGGAGACGATGTCCGTAGATTCGCTGCTACCAAATGTCATAAAAGACTTTGTAGTTCCTTTGTGGTTACTTGTAGTTGAGTTATATATATATATTAGACTTGTGGACCAGCGGTTATTATACTGGAGTAGCTTCATGAGTAGCTAATCTTCTTTCCCATTTATCGTGTAGTGACAGGAGAGGTAAAGAATAGTATGGGACTATTTTTATTTGTCTTGGAAATATTAACAAGTCTCTCACACAGAGCGAAGTATAAAGTAAGAGTCCCGCTAGCTATCTCCTGTCTTGCTCTTTCAGTCTCTCTCTCAGGTTGCTAAGCCCTTTCTTCTTCTGACCTGCCTGTTCTAAGGCCTGTCTCCTTCTGAGCTCTCTTTCCTAAATTCTGGTGAAACAGGAGACGTATCACATGTGTTCCTTGTGGATGGAAAGTTTAAGAAGCCTGTGTGTGAGTATGTGTGTATGTGTGTGTATGGTCACTAGGGCTTTGTTCACGGATGGATTGCTGACAACTAACTGCATCATCTCCTTACTGGCCACAGTCGTCAGCTTTCCTCAGTGTAATTTGCAAGCTCTTTCCCATTCCCAGGCTCGCATAGAACTGTCTATCTATTTATCTATCTATTTATTATGATTTGTAATTATAATATGGAGTCCTGATAGACTGATTGGACTCCAAGATACTGTAAGCATAGCAGAAGAGGGCCAGACAGGAGGTGCAGAGATGAGAAAGAGAAGTTTGCAGGCAACACATGGCAGAGATCGGCTCAGTCAAGGAATTCGTGGAGAAGGTTCAGGGAGGCCTTTGTTCAACAGTGGACTGGCAATGTTTGCTGCTGCTGATGATGATTATGATGTGTAAAAGGCTCTATCAGCTTGGCTCCACCCTCACTCCCTTCGCTTGTGAAAAGCCAGCACCGTTGGAGGTGATAACTCCTCAATGCACTGACTTATTTCGTACGCTGCCGGTCACACACACCTCCAACCACTGAAGCCCACACAACAGATACACTGAACGGCATTTTGTATATGGAGTGACTAAGCACTTTTCACATTATGTTATTCCTCAAGATAGTCATGTTACATGTATAACATTCTGCAATTTGTTTAATAATTCTAGAATTTTAGGATATAATTGTCACGAGTTGGCCCGATCATATATCTAAATAAACTCGTGACATTGAACTTTGGTGGGAAACCGCGAATTCTAGTGGAATCCCAATATGTATCACTCAGTCAACCCCCACGTATTCACCCGATCGGGAGTGTTTTCAGAACCATTTTTCACTGTTTCATAAGTGATCGTCTTTGTGCGCAACATTAGCACCTCCGCTGCCTGATTTATTGTGGGTGTGTATCGCTCACACTAAATTCGTTAGCCGTTAGCAAGTGCGGCCCGCTCTCACTTCTCTCTCACAATTTGAATTCAGTCAGTCGTGGATCGTCATGAGATAAGGACTGTTGTGCTCCAGCGTGAAGCAGTGCCGTCATTGTACAGCGAGTTCCTGATCTCCACCTAGTGTGAGCCGGCGAGAGGTTTAGCGTGTGTGGCAGCGTCCTTCCTCAGCAACGACATCCAGTTCATTCCGCCTAGCCCCTTTTCTGGCCAGTATTTTTCTTTCGTTTTTCCTAGGCTTAAGAGTTAGCTTTTGAGTGAGCGAGTGAGTGTGTTCTCCTTATTTTGAAATCATTTGAAACATGTAACATAAATTTATCTCATTGTAATCAATAAATTTACAGTTCTTTTCTCTTGAGATTAATGTAATGTAAACTCGTGTTTTATTTCTCCACATTAAGCTTATTTTAGTTATAGCTCCTAGTTTGCATAAACGCTTTGCATTATTCATAACTGGTACTTAGGCCAGTCCTTTTTATTAACTTAAATCCGTTGTGCAACCAGGAGTTAATGCACCGGCAAAAGAACCTGTGTATCATTAATAGCATTAGATATTGATTGTCAGGGGTGGAGTCACTTTCTCCAGAGGCTAACAGTACCAATAAACAGCACGTGTGAGTAATTAGTCTCTGCTGTGTACTGTTGAGAAAGTTTATAAATTCTCGTCCATAGAGAATCAGCGAAATAAACTGGCATAAAGTAATCATTGCTTGATTTTCACGTCAATTCTTTGTCCTGTTCTCAAGTATTATTGAATATTATTCTTTAATATTGCATAATCGCAAAAACCTCGTGACAATAATCATCTTAAATTCAGTTTTTAAAATGTCTGTAACAAGCAATCCCATATTCAGTATACGTTTTATGGCTGGGTTACTTGGATGGGATTCTCAAAAAATGTTTACTCTGGATTCACTGCCTTAACTCAGATTTATTTTGCAGAAAGGACATGGTAAGGATAGTATACTGTAGAGTACTGCCTAGTCTCCTGTTCCTCCTACAAAAAAGTTTTCACGAGAGAGAAGTAATCAATGGAATATTAGTGTGTGTGTGTGTGTGTGTGTTTAAGAAGAACGAGGAAGGGAGAAACACAATCTTTCTCTTTGTGTATTCTTGCGGATATATATAAATCTTAAGTTACAACAAGGAATCAGTCGTTTACATATTTGCGAATGTCAAATCTTGAGTCCAAAACATTTAGCGTTTGGAAACTGACCCACTTCTTTGGCACCAGTGTGCAGCGCAGTGCAGAAAAACTACGATTCACTTTCTAATAAATCGAACTGTAAAATATCTACTGTTTTCATTCATGACTTATCTGCTTCACCTGGGTACAGTCAGACTCCCCATGCTTAAACCGCTTATCATCGCATGAACAAAAATGTATTATACTGTATATCATCCTCTTTCTTTACTGGTGTCCTAAGTGGCCTCTAAAAATTACCATTACTATAAGTATACGAGTAACGTGGTAGATACTAATTCAATAGCCAATATGGGAATAATATTCGTGTAATCTTATTTTGCCCCGGGTATGACTGGTTGTAAACAGGAAGTATGCATGAATGAGTCACATTTTCAATAACTGTGCAGTGCTAAAAGTAACTGTTCACCTATTCTTCAGATATAGGCATATATCAAACAGTACAGTTACAAATACGACTATTGTAAACAACTTTATGTGCTGTCTCACGATGCAAAATCATTATTATATTTGTCACAGAAGGTAAAAGGCTACTTACATAATAGGTGATGAGTTGTGGGATAACCTCACCCTAATGTCAATACCAGGAAGGATGAGTTTCAGTAGGAATTCAGCAGGGGAAGAAAATGTTGAAAATTAAGTGAATGAATCCTCTCTTACTTGATTAGTTTACTTTCATTTTTTCTTCTTTGTATGTCCTCTCTTGCTCTAGTTTCTCGGCATCTCACTTGTTTTTCACATGCTCCTCCCTGTCTTCTTCCTTTCTCTTCCTGAATTACCTCCTTGTTTTCATATATGCTCCGCCCCTGTCTTGTTGACTTGGCATTTTATAGGTTTGGGAAAATATATGGAAGGTAGTCCACAGACATGCCAATAAGGTCAGTATTAGAAGTAACATATGGGGCCCTCATAGCATCAATTCTTATTGAGATATTTCTCACATGACTGTAAACTGTAGAATCCTATACCGGTTTTGCATTACTAAGGCCTAGAAGCCACGCCCACTTTCTGTGGAAGCTGGTGATTGGTTCATATCAAATGTTCAAGTGGCTATCCATGTAATCATACTGAATGTGTTCTCAGTTTGTAATCAGGCCTGTACTTCTCTCCAGTAATGCTAGTAATCAACAAAATAAACAAAAAACTAATATGATGGAATTAGCATTTCACAGGGGATACTAAAAAAGTTAAATATGTATCATAAACTGTCGAAATCAAGGATTCACTTCGTTTTCGAATGAAGCCTTTTCACTATTTCTTTGTTTTGTATCAAACATAAATTTACTACAAACAAATGATACCAACCGTAGAGTACAATAGTCCGTGAAGTAAACTGTATATAGTCTACTTATATCCCAAATCATTATATAACTGTTAAAAAAAAAGTCAACATCATTATAGCCGTCCTTGGGGAGGTAAAATGCTCAGGGGAACAGCCAGTCACTCGGCGAGAAATTAAACGTCATTCGCAGC